>NC_051238.1:14681621-14984121 GCF_015220715.1 Pygocentrus nattereri | reverse complement strand
GTTTGTGTGGATGACTGATGCATATTCTGAAAATAATAACACCTAAAATGTTAGCTGTGGTGTTAGCTCATTAGCCTCCGCCACTCATCCAACACTGAAATTTATAGATTTTTCATAAAATGTTAAAATGCTTGTTTTTCTAGCCTCTATTAGTAATATGTTACTTTTTGCCTAACCTTAACACGACAGATGCTTTATTTCAATCATGTTGTGCTTTGTTGCCTTGGTGTTTATTGGTGGTTATTCATTTTTTCTGCTTAACACTTAAAGATTATTACAAAAGGGTAGACTGAGATGAAGTCCTGGATACAAAGATGGCAAAATGGTAGAAATGTGCTTTTGTAAATAACAAATTGTAGTTTTAAATAGCCAGAATTAAATATGAAAAATACAAGATACTAAATACTTACTTTTGAAAGTATAATTGCAGCTTGTTGTGCGGAAATTATTTTATGCAACTCACAACAAGCAGCCAGTTTCATGAAGGTTTCACTGTGTAAAACTAACATTACACCCATAAATAAGGCCCTTGCGGAGGAGTAGATGGAAGCAGGAAAAGTTGAGATTGCTGCACTGCTTCATCTTGAATTAGCACAGCATCATGTTTAGCATGGTGTTGATTCTTCCGCTTTTGAAATCCCACTTCAACTTCAAAGCTCCTCGCTGGCGTAAGATGAAGGATTCTCTTTGTTGCCTCTCCGTTGTCAAGTGGAGGGATCAAAAGGATCTTATCATCACAAGTATCATACACACTGTTCCCCCCTGAATGGGGACCTACAAAAACCTGATTAGCAGTGCAAAGGTGAGCCTAACCAATGAGAGTCGGGTTCACAACCGAACTGTGCTGAGTGCCACTGGTGGCCGGAGGCCCTTGAGAGCCCAGTTGGCCACATTCTGTGTGCAATTAGGTAACAGTTGCTCATAGTACACAGGATAACAAGCTAGACTGGGAAAGAAATGGGTAAAATAACATTGTATTGCATGCACTCTGGTACCCATGCCTGTTAGAACTCTTTTACTGAAGTGGTTCAAAGTAGATACTTCAGTGTCTGAAAACAATGTTGGAGGCCCATGGGGCTATGTCCCTTGAGCCTTAATCACGTGGCCAGCATCTCTGTTTGATCTCTGTGTACTGGTGGATACTTTTTGACACTACTGCCTTTTTCAATATAGGAAGGATACATGCAGTGTCTGGCAGATACAGATCATTCTAGCAAATAAATTCAAATTGCAGTCATATAGTACCACATATTTAACAAAACAATAATGTATTCAGACTTCAGATATTTACAAAAATTATGTCATGATATATTTAAACTTAAGTCTTTAATTGCATTTGTATTAAGCTAAATGTATAGAAATTCATTACAGATAGGGTACTTTCTGTTGGAAAGTTGCTGAGTCAATTTCTATGTTATTGATTTGCTGACTGCATTACAAAACAACAGGGTGACCCAACCCTAAACCTTGTGATGTACCGCCTTACAGAGTTTAGTTTCAACAGAACTAGCTTTAATATTCAGATGCTCCTCAAGACCTTCATTATCTGGATCAGGTGTGTTAGATGAGGGTTGCAGATAAACTCTGCAATGTGATAGATCATGAGGACCAGGGTTGGGTGCTCCTGAGCTACAGGAAAAGTTGAAGGCAACATGATCTCAGCCTCAGGTGCTCTGCCCACAGAGGTACAGATCGTCTGATATCTATTGCATATTAACTTTGTCATTTGCATTCTGATTGAAATCCATTGCAATGTGTGTTTGTATGCTCTCCCTCGAAAACTGGTGGACAGGAGTGCATAAATACTGCCTGATAGGAAAGGGATTTGCAAAGCAACAGTATCTCAAATTTTGGCTTATTTTGAAATATCATGACAAATTGATGATATACAAACTAATGACTTATTATCTTAAAACAGCTTTTTTGAAAAGTAATAACACAAATGTCAATGACATACTTAGTAAAAATATGAAAAAGTGAACATTTTAAGAAATGTGTCTGTATTTAAGTATAAAGTTTATTTCAAATTGCCAAGACAATATGTCTAGAAAATGAATAATTATTTAGACTTTTGATGTAAAAAGTAAATCAGGCTTCCATATAAAAAGGGCATGAACAAAATGGGTTTATATTATGCTGGTCATATATTAATTACAAAGTTGTGTCTGTATCCATTTGCTATTTTTAGTGTTTTTAGTAGATAACCCATTAAATTGACCACCCCGACCACTACAAATTGTCATTACATTGTCAGTAATAACTATTAGTGATACTAATTCACTAATAGTTATCTGTTTCTCTGTTTTCATGGTTTCTTCTGGCACCCACTCACCACTCACTGCACCCCTTCTCTTTCTCCCTCTCTAATGTAGTGATGATGACAGAGGCACTGTAGTAAAACCTTGATGAGTGAGTGGTGGGAAATTAGCTTCTGACAAGGTTCATTTCTCTAGAGTAATTCCACTATGACATGCAGCCCGCCATCCTACTGCTCCATTTTCTTTGTGTTTGCCATGCTAGGGTTCCCTAACTGCTGCTCATGTTGAAGACCAACCAGGAGTTCTACACGTGCACATACTGTACACATTTGACAAAACACATTACCATAGTGTCCGTTTCTGGAATAAGTAAGTTGACCTTATGCCTCGTCTTACCTCATAGTTTGGCATTTGTGTTTTTTGCACCCCACTATGTCCTAAACACTGCCTCTCCTTTCCAACCATTAATAATAGACAATCCGTAATGGAGTGTGAAGCTCATCACTCTTACAGAAACACATGGAAAGGAATGAAAGAGAAAAAAAGCCATTACTCACTTTGGGTTACGTTTGAGAGGAGACGGGAGCCAGTGATGGGGCAGCTTCTCGCTCCGTTGATGTTGCCTCCTTTCTCATATACTTTCCACACTGAAATCTTGCTCAGTCTCTCTCTCTCTCTCTCTCTCTCTCTCTCTATATATATATATATATATATATATATATATATATATATATATATATATATATATATGTTGGGAAACTGAAATGGGTTATTATATGTTAATATACTGTAACTTATCTTAAACACCTTCTCTAATCAGTGAATTCTCCATAGCAAAGCACCCCCCCTCCCCAGCATTGGGCTGTGCAGCATTAGAGCTGCATTCCCTGAAATGATGGAGCGCCATCTAGTACCTTTGGGATGAGGTGGAGTGGAATTTGTGATCCAGAACTAGTAATTCAGCATTGAGTACCTGACCTCACTAATGCTCATGTGGATGAATGCAATCAAATACCCACAGCAATATTCCAACATCTAGTGTACATCATTTAATTATCTCCAAATAATTAATATCAGTTAATTAATACAGCTTGATTGCAGAAGAACAATAGGCTGAGTAGGCGCCTACAAATTCTTGGATGTAAAATAGGTGGATGTGTAAAATTATATACTGTACTGTCTTGTCTATTTATTTTTCTCAGTAATGGCTTCCTGACAGCTACACATCTTTTCAAACTCATAGCATCATGTTAGGCTAAAGGTTAGATTTGTCTTCTCACAGTGGAAGGATGTAGAGAAATACCTTTGGATCTGGAGCCAGAGTTTTATTTGCTCCCTTCTCTCAAAGATGAAAGCTTTAAGTGCTGTTTATCTGACAGTTTTGATGATCTACCAGTTCTTGCACAGTTTGCAGTTTCTCATTTATGTGAAACATTGTTTCAGCTCCAGTTTTAGAAGCTCTTGTTTTTTTCAGTTTTTCCTTTAACTTTCACTGTTCTTGTGCAGGTGCATCATTTTATGTCTGATCTCCTCAGAAATATCCACTTAAAATGAATAACCTGTACTTTATTTATTTATTTAGACTGGAAATGTCTAACACAGTACTGTACTGTACTCTGTCTCACACAGTACTGTATAGGGAGGCAGACAGACAGATGGGCAGAAAGAAAGAGAAAAAGACACAAAGTAAAAGAAGAGAGTGTGAATAACTGTCATCAAACAGCCATTAATCTGATAATCCAGTTTACATTGGGCAGCAGTTCAAAAGCCAAAGCTCTTCATTACTGTCAGTGTTTATTTAAGCTCCTTATTCTCACATTTCCAAACATGGATCTATATGTCTGTACAAAATATCAATTCAAGTTGATGTTTGTTGGAAGGGCATAGAGGCACAGCTACTATCAGACCCTGTTTGAAATACAGTTTATTCTGTGCTCTCGCACACATACCGATGTTGACATTAGCATGTCTTTGGAAAGGTATTGAATCTGTAGGTTTCCAGAGATAGTTAGAATGTATGATTTCTGTGTTTGTGTACATGCACATCCCCACCCAAAGAGACACAAGTTGAGACGAAGAGTATAGTCATGCTATAGTTTCCATCACTGTCTTATAGGGAGTATTTGTTTGTTTGCACGTATAATTCCAATATGTGATCAGATTTTAGGTTTTACACTTTCTGTCCTGTCCTTTTCATGAGTTTTATATTATATATATATATATATATATATATATATATATATATATGAATGTAATAATGAATGTAGTAATTTTTAGTGATTATGTTAATATTCCTGCAAGTCCTTACAAGAACCAGTTATTGCTGGTGATAATAAGGCACAATGTCGTTCAGCATTGTTTCTCACTCACAGCTCATTGAAATGAATAGAGAGGTTTTAAATTTTCAGTCGAAACCTCATATGTGTTTAATGTCATGTCTGTGATTTAGTTGCAGTATATATGGTTAGCTGCAGTGTGAAGCGACTCATGACTTAGCAACTGTTTCTCAGCAGAATGAACCAGATATTGTGGGGAGATTGTGTTTTTGAAAAGTGAAAAGTTGTTCTTTGCACTCTTAACTTTTTTCCACATTTTTATTATTTCTTTGAAACAAATGAAAAAAATGGAAATGCAGGCTCAAAGATGTCATTACAGAATGTAAGTGGCAACATAATTGAACTAAATATGAAATAATGTTATCAAATTTGAATAATGTGGCAAATCTGAGGTCATATTTAGGACTCTGGAAATCTCTTGCAGAGATCGTATTCTGTTCTTTCACTAAGTAGTAACTTCACGCGTTATTCACAGGCAGATTTTTGTAACCTTTGCAGGAGGAAGTAGTTGTGATTCAGTGGCAGTGTGAAGTTTAGTGTAGCTGACAACGTGGATTTCTGACAGAGGAAGAGACGAGTCTTGACTCCTCTTTGATCAGTTTAGAAAACCCTCTAAGTAACTTTTAAGGAAAAATGCAATCTTTCTAAATCCCAATACATTGGGCTGGTGGAGGAGAGATAAGCAATATGGCAAAAATAAAATATTGCGATACTTGAAGAAATTTTCACGATGCACAGTATGTCACAATATTTACTTTTTCACACATCTTATCTGTTAAAATGGAGAAAAAGAACCAGTAGTATTTTAAAATGCTATCAGAGTCTGTGAACACAGTGATTTTTTATACAATTTTGATATACTGTGTTGAACCTACACGTCTTCTGAGTTGTCATATGTAATGTTGATAACGGAAGCTCTTGGGAAACGTTTTTGTCCAAGCTTAATGTCAAAATACTGTAAAACAGACATCAGGCATTTTAACCATTTTATGTAATAATGTTTTGTGTGAGAGTTTTTAAAGGCATTATATGCTTCAGATGTCTTGTTCCTATCACCACCACTGTGAAAATAGTTTATCTAGAATGGTGCATTTCACATCACCCACTCTGAAACCACATCTTCACATTTTAAGTATGCAGAAATGTTCAAAACATTGGTGCAATAACCCTTTAATTTTTTATCTTATTAAATCATATCGGCTGATAGGCTATTAAGCTTAGTGTTAAGTGTAAGCTAAAAGCACAGCTCCTTAAAATCAGTATTAGTGTTGTGTTAAGCTAATCTGCTAGACCCAAGTGTATATAACCAGGTGTTTGTTGTTTTGTTGTTTTACAGCTTGCTGTTTGATTTGCAGGATGAAAAAAAAAAACATCTGTACAGAGTTTGTGATCCATAACCAGTCATGAGCGAAGCAGAGAAAGAACAGTGGGTGCTTGTGCTGATGACTGCAAAGAAACCCGGCAGTAACTTAATAGGTCTGCATTTCTAAAATAATATTATCATTATTTAGTAGAGCAAGTGTCACTTAGAGCCCCCTACAACACCGTGATGATCATTACTCTGTGAAGCGTTTAGAAAATGTGACCCAGTAGGCTTCTGAACCGAGCATTAGCATTGCTCATTTACCCAAAGACTTCAGCTCAGTTCTACATGTGGAGCTGTCCATAGTGCTGAACTCTGAACACTCTCTTCTCTTCTTTGCTTCTCTTCTCCTCTTCGCTTCTCTTCTCCTCTTCTCTTGTCTTCTCCTCTTCTCTTCGCTTCTCTTGCAGTTTGCAGATTCACAGAAGTACTTTCTCTCTCTCTCTCTCTCTCTCTCTCTCTCTCTCTCTCTCTCTCTCTCTCTCTCTCTCTCTCTCTCTTTCTCTGTCCTCGTACTTTGGTGGTAAATAGAACTCAGTGAAGTGTTGAACACACTGTGTGAAAGAAGCTATTAGCATTTAGTGAAACAGTCAAGAGCTCTCTCTCTCTCTCTTTCCCTCTCTCTCTCTCTGTGTCCCTTTTCATCTATCTTCTTTTATACCACATTATAACTATTTCTGCAATTTTTTTGTAAATGATTTTTAATATGGTGGTCACAGTGAGTATCACCAACTTCTTGTGCGTGTGTGATGGGCTTGGGAACAGTCAGATGTGCATAGAGCAGGTTGACATAGAAAATATTTAATAAGGGCAAATCCAGAATTGTGGTACCAAACAGGCAATGGATGATACACAGGCATGAGAAGCAAGGAAGGCTAGACTAAAGTCTACAGTCCAAAAGGGGACTGTAAACATAAACAAAGAAACAAAGGATCGGTAATGCACAGGGGGCTGATAAAATACTTTGCAAGGAAGCAACTGATACAAACATGTATATATAGTCCTTACAGCAGGTGTTAACAATGAATAATCAGGTGACCAAGAGTGTGGCTAGGTGGATTGCTGAGAGTTCATGGTCATGTGACTCCCCAGAGGATTCTGGGAGTTGGAGTACTGAACAGAGTGAGGAGTGTTAGTCTCTACTATGCCAGTGGAAGGTGTGACACCATGCACTTTCTTTTCAATATTCTCATTAAACCTCAGTTCTAAAACCTTTTTAACCTAGAAAGGATACACTCAGGTTGTTAAAGAAATGACATGCTGTTTTACTTCAGCCTCCTTAATTCTGACATTGTTGATCAGCCAAGATGTTGGTGTCTGAAGTCAGCTTATTTAGTTTTGCACTGGAGTGACCACACTGAGGTAATAGAAGTCTGTGTCACCCATAAAGAACTAAAGTAGCAAACCTCTGTCACAAAAATATGTCTTGGCTGATCAGCTGTGTTTGGAAAAGGGCAAAAACTACAGTTCCAATTAGGTGAAATGTGCCTAAAATCCAAAATGTGAACAGTCTGGGTAAACAGCTAAGTCAAATGGTATTAAAGTAGTGTAACCAGGCATGAGGATTGATCTTATTTGGACAATGCAAAGAAAAGGACAATCTGTTAGGCAGTATTAACAGTACATAAATATTTAATTTCAATATTTTAATTGCATTGCAGGTAGAGATGACACAATACCCCTTTTCCTTTCCAAAACGGATATGAGATCTTCAGTACTGGCTGATATGGATCCAATATTTTTCTTTAAAAAGCACTGCTACTTTTTAATACAACCCCAATTCCAATGAAGTTGGGACGTTGTGTAAAACATAAATAAAAACAGAAAACGATGATTTGCAAATCCTTTTCAACCTATATTCAATTGAATACACTACAAAGACAAGATATTTAATGTTCAAACGGATAAACTTTATTGTTTTTTGCAAATATTTCACTCATTTTGAATTTGATGCCTGCAACACGTTCCAAAGAAGTTGGGACAGGGGCATGTTTACCACTGTGTTACATCACCTTTCCTTTTAACAACACTCAATAAGTGTTTGGGAACTGAGGACAGTAATTGTTGAAGCTTTGTAGGTGGAATTCTTTCCCATTCTTGCTTGATGTACATCTTCAGTTGCTCAACAGTCACCGGGGTCTCTGTTGTCATATTTTGCGCTTCATAATGCGCCACACATTTTCAATGCGAGACAGGTCTGGGCTGCAGGCAGGCCAGTCTAGTACCCACACTCTTTTACTATGTGGCTTAGCATTGTCTTCCTGAAATAAGCAGGGACGTCCCTGAAAAAGACGTTGCTTGGATGGCAGCATATGTTGCTCCAAAACCTGTATGTACCTTTCAGCATTAATGGTGCCTTCACAGATGTGCAAGTTACTTATGCCGTGGTTGCTAACACACCCCCACACCATCAGAGATGCTGGCTTTTGAACTTTGCGCTGGTAACAATCTGGACAGTCATTTTCCTCTTTGGCCCGGAGGACATGACGTCCATGATTTCCAAAAACAATTTGAAATGTGGACTCGTCAGACCACAGGACACTTTTCCACTTTGCGTCAGTCCATCTCAGATGAGCTCAGGCCCAGAGAAGCCGGCGGCATTTCTGGGTGTTGTTGATATATGCCTTTCGCTTTGCATGGCAGAGTTTTAACTTGCACTTGTAGATAGAGTGACGAACTGTGTTCACTGACAGTGGTTTTTGAAGTGTTCCTGAGCCCATGTGGTAATATCCGTTACAGAATGATGTCGGTTTTTAATGCAGTGCCGCCTGAGGGATCGAAGGTCATGGGCATTCAATGATGGTTTTCTGCCTTGCTGCTTACTTTCAGAGATTTCTCCAGATTCTCTGAATCTTTTGATCATATTATGGACTGTTGATGATGAAATCCCTACATTCCTTGCAATTGCATGTTGAGAAACGTTCTTAAACTGTTGGACTATTTGCTCAGGCAGTTGTTCACATCCTTGCTTGTGAATGACTGAGCCTTTCAGGGATGCTCCCTTTATACCCAATCATGACACCTGTTTCCAATTAACCTGTTCACCTGTGGAATGTTCCAAACAGGTGTTTATTCCTCAACTTTCCCAGTCTTTTGTTGCCCCTGTCCCAACTTCTTTGGAACGTGTTGCAGGTAACAAATTCAAAATTAGTGAATATTTGCAAAAAACAATAAAGTTTATCCGTTTGAACATTAAATATCTTGTCTTTGTAGTGTATTCAATTGAATATAGGTTGAAAAGGATTTGCAAATCATTGTATTCTGTTTTTATTTATGTCTTACACAACGTCCCAACTTCATTGGAATTGGGGTTGTAAATCACTTTACTTATATGAATATGAAACTATTCATAGACTCTTTTACCTCACAGAAAGAAATACACAGCTAACTACCTCACGCAGTGTGAGCATGTGTTGTTTCAGACTAGATTTGTTACAAGATTGTATCTGATTCATTCTTTTTCCCCTCCCACATCCGATTCAGCATGTTCTGCTAATATTGGTGAGACAACAATCCTCAGTGATACCGATATGCCATCTGTAATTGCAGATGGGCCTTAATGTGCATTTTGACCAGAATCGTCTGATTTTTGCCTTTTGCCTCTTTCTCTCTCTCTCTCTCTCTCTGTTCCATCATAGCTCAGACAGAATTACGAGTAGTAGTTTTATCTTCTTAGGAGAAGATTATAGGATTCCAGTAGAGACTGCGTGTTGCATCACCATACAGACCATTGATGGAGATGTAAGATTGTTGATACAGTTATCTAAGTAATGAGCTCTTTAGAATGAAGATATCCTGTGTATCGCATACAGTGTTGAGGTAGTTTCACAAAAAAGAATTGCAAATTACTAATTACTTGTCTGTACTGGAATTACTTTACTCCATACTTCCTAAAAAATGTATTCTCACCAACAGAGGAGTATAGTATTCCATACAGTAGTTCAGCACTTTTCATATTTCAGTAGAAATTGCAGTAAAACCTAAAATCATACAGGCTGTAATAACTGGTTAAACTCTTAAAAATCTGCCAAACATCCAGAATGCACTTAATCAGGCCAATTCCTTGAATTCCTTTGAATTTGATGTGGGTAAATAAGCTATTAACAACTCAGTATTAAACATGATGGTGCTAAGAGTGTTAAGTGTAATACATGATAAAATATATTTTAGCTGTCTGTGAAAGTTCTAACCACCCCTTTCACATTCACAGCCCTATGCTTCCTAAACTGCCAGTTTAATGTCTGTTAATATTTACATGGATTTGATATCCAAACACAGATTACATGCTCTTGCTAACTGAAGAGAAAGGGGATTTATGACAGTACAGATACATTTAGTTGACAAATGAACTTGAAGTGTTTTTTTTTTTTTTTATATAATCGGGAAATTGTGAAAGGTGGAAATTGCATGGAATATGGAAGTGTGCAGAATACTCTGCTCTTACACAGCTTATTACTTCTGTAATGAATGGGGTGTTGAGGCACAATGTAAGCATGGACTTATTTGGGGCAATTCAACACTCAGACATTATAGGCGGAGGTCAGTACCAGCCAGGCAGGATTTACTCACGTCCAGGTAACTTGAAATATTTATCAAACATCTTACCTTATTACATTGTCTACTGTCTTTTTGTCTGTTGGAAGTCTTTTTGTTTTCAGTAACATTTTTTTTCACAGAATTTAATGCTTTCCTATAATTGCAAGAACACTTAGTCCTCACAAAGAACACGGCAGTCCACACACAATCCATACACTCACAGAGATCAGATCTACTCTGTGTAACATTTACTGTGTCTTTGATTTGTGGCTTTATGACTGGCTTTCTGTCTGGTATTTTGGAAAGAACATTCATTTACTCACTACAGAATGAATATCTGTCAAATCAAAGATGTCTGGCTATAAACTACATTCTCTCTCTCTCTCTCTCTCTCTCTCTCTCTCTCTCTCTCTCTCTCTCATTATGTTGCTCTCTTTCTCTCCCTCTTTTCTCTATCTCTCTTTTTCTCTCTTTTATTTTGTCTGTCTGTACATCTGTCTGTCTTTCTTTTGCTCTCTCGCTCATTGTCTTTTTTCCACCCCACTTGTTCTGTCTTGTTGACTTTCTTTCTTTTTTCTGTCCCCCTTGTTCTCTCTTGCTGTATCTGGATGTCTCTCTTTGTCTGTCTGTCCCTCTCTCTTTTCTCTCTCTCTCTCTCTCTCTCTCTCTCTGTCTCTCTCTGTCTTGGTCTGTCTCTGTATGTCTCATTGTCTCTATCTCTTTTTTCTCTCACCTTCTTTCCTGCTGTATCTGTATGTCTCTCTCTCTCTCTGTCTGTCTCTGAGTCTCTCTCTATCTCTCTGTGATGGGCTGTTTGTTAAAGGTTGTTGCTCTTTTTGAGGATGAGAGTCAGGCAGGTCTTTGTTTGGCAGCTCTGAGAGACACTGCAGTAACAAAAGCAGTGCAGTCAGACAAAGACCTGAACAGGGGGAAAATCAGAACAAGGACACAGAATGAGTCTGCAACACAGGAATTACACACAACAGCACGCACAGACACACACACACACACACAACCTCTGCTGTGCACCGAAGCCCTGCTAAAGAGAGAGCGAGAGAGAGAGTGATCTGTCTGTCATCACTGCCACTGAGCTTTTAGTCAGAGACACAAACACACTCATCTGCTCCCTGTCCTCTTTCCCATGCAGTGCTAATTCTTCTCTGAAACTCAAATCTCTGATCCAGTTTTAGGGGAATTACAACATTCAGCTCACTATTCATAAAATTTGGGAGACATTAAGGTTACAAGACCATAAACCCTGTGAAAAGTTACAATTTATTCTATAAAATATTTAGGAAATTAGTGAGGCCTAAAGCTGTCAATCATATTGGCAAAGGCAGATAATTGCTCTATATTTTAGGAATGTTTATGTATCAGCTTTAATAACACCCATAGCAGATACGGTACTGTGCAAAGGTTTTGGCATCTGAGAAATATCTATTTGAAATGCTGTTTAATTCGGCAGCAAGTATTTATTTGCTAACATTAAAATTAGTATAAGAACAAAAAACATGACTACAGTAAAGAGTGACTTCATGTATTTAAGTGTGTTGATGTATACATTTCCAACACGTTCCTTGTTCTAATATTATTTGTAGTCATCTAGTACCTGGCTAGATGGACATGGAATGGTTTCTGTAACTGTTGTAGTACTCAAGTCTTAAGAAATTAATTTTCTTGATGTCTCAATATCATTTTTGGTCTCAGGGTAAGGTGGACTTGCTCTCTAGACCTGTCGAGTGCAGTGCTTCTGTCTGAGGTAACTGGAAACTGAGCTATCATTGTTGAAAGTCAACAAAACCTTCAAGCAAACAAAGTCTTTTCTCTACATGTGTAAATAAAATCTGTTCAGTACCAGTTGAGGGTCTGATGATCATTCCATGATGACCTAGCAGGGTTTATTTGTTTGTTGATGTGTTTTGGTTACAAAAAATAAACATCCCCTGAGGGCAGATTGAATTATTGTTATTATTACTATTTACATTTAATAACAAAAACGAATGTGTTGTTTGGTTGACTTTAGGTGCTGAATCTGAATATGTTTTAGGGCAGGAAGTGCAGAGAATAACCTCAGCATCATTTGCTTCCAGATTTTACGATGCAAAGTTGGACTAAGACTGTAGTATTAATACTAATTAGTACTATTTTTAGACTGTTTTATGTATTATGTAACATTATATTTTGTAAGGTATAATAGCATTTATTAATATATATCATGTATGATGAATGAAAATAAATGTGCAATGAACTATGAATGAATTTCATTTTTGTCCACTTTCTTCTTGTTATTTTTATATTCTGAATAAAATGTTAAACTGGTCTTGATCTTGACTTGGGCTCTTCTCCTACAAAGTCTTGGACTTGACTCAGACTGGTCTCTGATGGTCTTGGCTACAACTCTAGTTTCTATTTAAAGCTCTGTTCACTTTTATATATCACCATTTCAGTCTAGAGTAATTGTTTTTCTTCTTCCTTATGAGGATGTGCCACAACCGGAAGCAACATGTTATTAGCTTTTGTTTGATCTTTCATGCTTGGTGCATTTGTCTTCTGAGAAAATGACTTCTGTTAATTATGCTTTCACCAGACAGTATGGCCTTGTTTTGGCAATTGGACTTTGATCAAGAAAATAAAAGCAAAACAAATGCTGGCATTTCTCTTTCACTTCTGTATTGAAAATCATTCATATCCATGTGGAAAAACGCAGTGCATACTTTGAAATTTGTGTACCCTTAATTGACTGCAGCATGTGAAATACCCTCTGGCATTTGGGGGTCCCACGTTGGCTGGCTACTCCAGCATTGGCTGACTGCTAACTAACTTGCCATTGAAGCACTGATGCAAGCTTCAATAGCAGGAAATTGTTTGGTTTAACAGATTTGTCTTTTGAAAATGTTCTTTCTAGTTGGTATTACTCTCTTCTACTCATTAACTGAGATCTCACACATCTCCACTCTAGTCTTTGGTTTGAAAAATGACTAACAATTCACTTTTTCCACCGAACAGCAAGTTTTCAGATTTACAAATATGCTACGGCACATTATTAAGTTTTATAGAGGTATCCCTTGCATACGCAGTTGCTAGGCTATGAAGGACCAACTGGGTGAACCAGTTTGCTACAGCACCACCCTGAGGCAGACCAGTGCCGTATCACTAGTTAGTTAAGAATACCATAGATAGAAGCTTGCCGATGGTGGGTACAGCAGCTAAACAATGACTTTTCGCTGAATTTGTATATAAGGATAACATCATAAGTTCATTTTCAGGGACCTCCCAGAATTTTGATGTTGAGACATTCAGAGGGTCCAGAAGGTTAAGGGACCCTTAATCACACCTTGATTGACTGTCTTTCTATTCAAATAACAGTTTGTGAACACAGCAGTATTCTCCTTACAGCTGGGTTTTACAGCTGTGCTTTCTGCCCAGTGTACTCTTCTACTGCTTGCATTCGAAGTAGTACCTGGAACTGTGTTTGTTACTTTGCATACCATGTACAGTATCAGCTACTCAACCTAATGTCTGTCTTTATGTACTTCTGTCGATCTTTTGTTGGCGAAATTGAATTATATAAGCAAAACGTGTTCCTGTCAGCTGTTCTAATGGAGTAGCATTTAGATCCATTGTTCTGAGAGTGCAACTGCAAATATGCTCCCTTAAGGAAGTCCCAGTCATTACTAAAGCAATGCACAGTTATGTATTTTTAATGATGCGT
This sequence comes from Pygocentrus nattereri, assembly GCF_015220715.1. NCBI lineage: Eukaryota > Metazoa > Chordata > Actinopteri > Characiformes > Serrasalmidae > Pygocentrus > Pygocentrus nattereri. Next base: position 14,969,916 of record NC_051238.1, on the reverse strand, counting down.
TTTCTCAGGCCAGCACGCAATTACATATTCAAAAGTAGGTTTTGGTGGAAGTATGTCTTCTGAGATTTGTGCAAGAGAACAAAGTTGCAAGAACATTTTAACACTGGTTGTAAATGGAACTCATTCTAGTGTCAAACCAACTGTGTGAAAAAGGGAAGCCATTAGCACTTAGTAGAGCACTCTCTCTCTCTCTATCTCTCTCTCTCGCTCTCTCTCTCTCTCTCTCTCCCTCTCTCTCGCTCTCTCTCTCTCTCCCTCTCTCTCTCTCTCTTCTCTCTCTCTCTCCCTCTCTTTCTCCCTCTCTCTTTCTCCCTTTCTTTCCGAGAGATCTATGTCACAGCCAAGGTTAATCATAATGCCTGAGGAGAAACAGGGGACGAGAAAGGGAAGGATGCGAGGCAGGGAACAGAGATAGAGAGACAGAGTGAGAATGAGACGGAGTATTTGGCACTTTTCCCTGAATGCTCATGACTCTGATGGGCTCCTTTCGTGTGATTTTGTTGAGTGAAGGCCCACTCGGAAAAGGTCCACACAGACACAGGGCATGCAAACTCCACACAAAAAAGGACCCTGGTCGCCCAGCCAGGGAACCAAACCCAGGCCCTTCTTGCTGTGAGGTGACAGTGCTACCCTCATGTTTATTTCATGAAGTAAAGCAGTAACTTTTATTTTCATAAACCCACACATATTTCATGACAGCTCAGATTCTCTTATTAATGAGATCTGTTAGCATGTGCGTCACATCATTAGTTTTAGCCTGGATATTCTTTTTTTTTGATAGATGACTAAATATCACTTATAGTCCACTGAGTTTAATTGAAATATCTGGAGAGTGTGTTTTATACTCGCCCCACAATTCCACTTTGATTAATTTTGCTTTTTGCAGTATTACAGTGTCATAATGCATTGTTTAACCACTATTAATTATATGCATAAGCAGAGGAACTGTGACCAGTACTGTGGTGTGGTCAAGATTTTGCTCAGGTTAAAACAGTGCACTAGTCTTTAGTTTCACTGCTTCAGTGTCCCATTTTACCACAGTTCAGTTTGATTCTGTTATATTGGCACAACTCAGAATTGTTTCTAAAAGAATACTATATACACAGATGTGACTGCTGTAATGGATTATAGGCAGTGAAAAGAGTACTTCAAGCTTTTTGGGGGTAGTTGAGGTTTTTATTTTGGCCAAAAAGTTTGAATACTGGTAAAATCAATGATCATCTGTGTTCTGATGTTCATAAGTCAATGTAGTTGAATCACCATCCTCAGATTGATGCATTAAGGCACATTTACACCCATTTTACTTACAGATTAGTTCGAGTACTGACCAAAACCAACTATATTTGCCAGAGTAATATTTATGATATTCTTTTTTAATTAAACTGCCATGGCACCATTTCCCATTCCACAACATGATCTCCAAACTGATTCACAGCCTTTAGCCTTTCCTGTCTGTGGAAATTAGCCACATCTGTTGCATCCTTTGTGTCGCTGATGAAAGAGCTTTCTTTTTATTGCCATTATGGTGATGATCCAGCAGAGCAGATAAAATATATTACAAATTACTGTTTGCCTTTCTCCCACAATGCCGTTTTTTTGGGCTAAATGAATAGACAGAGCACAGAGTCGCTGTAATCCTTCCCTCGCCGTATTATATGTGTTTCATTGGGATGTTTACTTTTATCATGCGCTTCCGCTACTAAATTAATTTAATGATAGAACAGGATTAGTTGTGTTATTAAAGCCATTCAGTTAGATAGTGAACTGACTTAGTTTATCTAAAGGCAAATACAACTAATGTTACTGTACATTAGGAAAGAAATATGGAGAAGATAATATTCCTTCATGGAAAGCAATGGCGTTATAAAAGAATGTGTAAAGCTGTGTGTGTGTGTGTGTGTGTGTGTGTGTGTGTGTGTGTGTGTGTGTGTGTGTGTGTGTGTGTGTGTTTTTTTTGGCATGGGAGTATGGAGTGTGGTGTGTTCCTCATGTATTATCAAAATTTCACAGTTGAGCTTCTCTTTAATGTTTTCTACTGATAGTGAAATTTCTCATCAGTGCATCATTCCTCCTCTCGTTCGCTTTCTCTCTCTCTCTCTCTCTCTCTCTCTCTCTATGTTTCAGCCCATTTTCCTTCCCATCTTTCTCCCCACGCTAAGAGGCCCAACAAAAGCGCTATTAAGAACATTGCACAAATTACCTCCTCCTGCTTTTGTACAACTAATGCAGGCCTTTTTATTTCTAACGCAGCATGTAGCATATAACTCTTATCTGTCTCTGATGCCTGAAAATGTTCCTTTTTGCTTTGTTCAGTTTCCTGAATGAGAAAGGAAATCTAAAAGAGTGAAGTTAATTGTGTTTTTTGGGTTTGAAGCTGTCCAGGATTGCATTGTGGTAATATGAATATACTAATCGGAGTCTTTTAGGTAGCTTGTTTTCTTTCTAAATTGCTTCATTTGGTCTCAGCCTTGTCTGAGAGTGCGCTCCTCTCCATGCTGTTAAAGGCCATTGCGTATGATGGTGGGGGGCTTAGTTAGAAAGCAGCAGGTATGTCTTAGATTTCATGCTGCTTCATTGGATAAGGGTGTACTGTTTATTTGTTTGTTTGTTTGTTTGTTTGTTTGTTTTATTTACTGCACCTTCTTGTACCCAAGGTTACTATATTGTTTACTTGAAGAAAATAATTTTTTAGTGTTAATACACTGCTCAAAAAATAAAGGGAACACTTAAACAAAACAATATAACTCCAAGTAAATCAAACTTCTGTGAAATCAAACTGTCCACTTAGGAAACAACACTGATTGACAATCAATTTCACTGCTGTTGTGTAAATGGAACAGACAACAGGTGGACATTGGTATTGGCAATTAGCAAGACACACTCAATAAAGGAGTGGTTCTGCAGGTGGGGACCACAGACCACTTCTCAGTACCTTTCTGCTTTCTGGCTGATGTTTTGGTCACTTTTGAATGTTGGTGGTGTTTTCACACTCGTGGTAGCAGGAGACGAACTCTACAACCCACACAAGTGGCTCAGGTAGTGCAGCTCATCCAGGATAGCACATCAATGTGAGCTGTGGCAAGAAGGTTTGCTGTGTCTGTCAGCGTAATGTCCAGAGGCTGGAGGCACTACCAGGAGACAGGCCGGTACACCAGGAGATGTGGAGGAGGCCGTAGGAGGACAACAACCCAGCAGCAGGACCGCTACCTCTGCCTTTGTGCAAGGAGGAACAGGAGGAGCACTGCCAGAGCCCTGCAAAATGACCTCCAGCAGGCCACAAATGTGCATGTGTCTGCACAAACGGTTAGAAACCGACTCCATGAGGATGGTATGAGGGCCCGACGTCCACAGATGGGGGTTGTGCTCACAGCCCAACACCGTGCAGGACGCTTGGCATTTGCCAGAGAACACCAGGATTGGCAAATTCCACTAGCGCCCTGTGCTCTTCACAGATGAAAGCAGGTTCACACTGAGCACATGTGACAGACGTGACAGAGTCTGGAGACGCCGTGGAGAGTGATCTGCTGCCTGCAACATCCTTCAGCATGACCGGTTTGGCACTGAGTCAGTAATGGTGTGGGGTGGCATTTCTTTGGAGGGCCGCGCAGCCCTCCATGTGCTCGCCAGAGGTAGCCTGACTGCCATTAGGTACCGAGATGAGATCCTCGGACCCCTTGTGGTGCGGTTGCTGGTGCGGTTGGCCCTGGGTTCCTTCTAATGCAGGACAATGCTAGACCTCATGTGGCTGGAGTGTGTCAGCAGTTCCTGCAAGATGAAGACATTGAAGCTATGGACTGGCCCGCCCGTTCCCCAGACCTGAATCCGATTGAGCGCATGTGGGACATTATGTCTCGCTCCATCCACCAACGCCACGTTGCGCCACAGACTGTCCAGGAGTTGGCGGATGCTTTAGTCCAGGTCTGGGAGGAGATCCCTCAGGAGTCCATCCGCCACCTCATCAGGAGCATGCCCAGGCGTTGTAGGGAGGTCATACAGGCACGTGGAGGCCACACACAATACTGAGCCTCATTTTGACTTGTTTTAAGGACATTACATCAAAGTTGGATCAGCCTCTAGTGTGTTTTTCCACTTTAATTTTGTGTGTGACTCCAAATCCTTGTCAGCACATTCAGGATGTGTTATTTGAGTGTTCCCTTTATTTTTTTGAGCAGTGTATATTGTTATAAAGTTGTCTGTGGGGGTTTGTTTAGTGCATGTTTAGTATGGGGTACAACGTAACCTTTTTTTGTTTTTTTGCTAAATGATTTTAAAGTCTGTGAGCAAGATTAATCATTGTTTTTACAAGCAACTTACATATCCCTGGCAAAAATAAGCTTAGTTTTGATTGTGAACAATTCAGTGGAAAGTTGCACGAGGGCAAATGTTATAACTTAATCTCTTAGCAGGGATAATTATAACATAATATAACAGTCGTTCATTATTAGTTTTCCCACAGCTTGCAGCAGTGCCAGGTTCAACACAAGACTTTCATTACATATAAACATACAGCCTGAAAAACAAAGCACTACGTGCAGTAAATTTTATGTTATAAGGAAAGAGAAAAAACTTGAAATGGTTGGCTACCATGTAGTTTGGATAGCAGTTATGCTAACAAATACAATGGCTGAAGCCCTCAGCTAATCTACCTGAAGTTTTCAGATCACGTTCATCACATGGACAAGTAACCTGATGGCAATATGTAAAAGCTGATAATTGCTGTGTTGGGGAAAAAACTGAGAGAATTAGAGTGAACTAATGCATCCTTAAACTGCTTGTAAATATGATGGGAAATTAGGGTGCATGTTCTTGTGCAGGTGCACACCAATAGTTTGTTTACGTTTTTCTTTGAGAGACAGAAAGATTTAGAGAGAAAGATTTGTTATGAAGCGTTGGTTCTCTCTGCTGTGCACTGGAGTGCTAGGTTTAATGCTCTGCTCCTCACCTTCTTATTTCCCTTTATGTTAAGTTTAAATTGAATACATGGAACAGAAAATAAATGTCATAGTGCCTTAGAGCTTTAACTTGACTCACTGCAGTAAACAACCCAACTAAAGTGACTGGGTATTACCTTAAAGCTGCTAAGTTAGCTCCACACCTGGAGAAAAAGTTCCTCTGATTAGCTATCAAGTTGCCATAAATCTGCACCAGAAGAAACCCTTGAACGCATGTTTGCAGTTACAACCATTAAATGATGGGTGAAGGAGTTTTTTTTTTTAAAAGTTGGGTTGCTCAATATTATATGATTTAATATTATTTATTATTTAGGATTTTCATTCATCGGTTTATGTACAAAAAAGGCATATACACATAAAATAGAATAAAAAGTAAATCAAATCTGCAGCAGACCATATGTATTTATTTGTTTGGAGGGGTGTAATCGGTAATCACGATTTTTTAACCAGAAAATATTGTGCTAAATATTGTGAAAGGATCATTTTTAGATATCACTCAGGCCTAGTCCAAAGCACAATGAATACTATAAATTGATCTTCATATTGCATGTAATTACACATTTCTACCAGAGGTCCCTAAATCCCCAAAACTTACATAGTGCAGCTTTAAAACAATATAAATTTGAATTCTGACTTCAGCAATCAAGAAACACTTACAGTATGAAGGAAAAGGTTGTTTTCATGGTACAAAAAACATGGGCTTCATGGTGAATCTTACAAAATATAGATTTCTGTGGAAATTCCAGGTGGCAGTGCTAGGAGAAGACAAGAAAGTGACCACTAGCTTGTTTTACTCAAACCTGTTTAAATACCTAAAACATCCCAGTTACATTTTACTCTGTGCTAAGTTGTGCCCTAATCTTCCCTACATCCTTTTTTCTGTCTACAAAAGCATTCACACTTAAAGCAAATTTACTGTTAAGCAAATGAAACATGAATGATCTGTGCTTTGAATGATGTTTATTGTTGTAAGCATATGTGTGTGTATGTGTTTGTGTGTGTTTAACTCTGCAGTTAGGCATGGCAACAGCTCCCCAGAGAGCCAATCTGTAAAAACAAGCTGGACATGTATTAATGCCAGAATCTCTCTCTTTCTCTCGCTCTCTCTCACTCTCTCTTCTTCTGTCCCTCTAGGTATGGAGACATGGTCCCTAAGACAATAGCAGGGAAGATCTTTGGCTCTATCTGCTCTCTGAGCGGCGTGCTGGTGATTGCTCTCCCTGTTCCTGTCATCGTCTCCAACTTCAGCCGCATTTACCACCAGAACCAAAGAGCAGACAAGCGGCGTGCGCAGAAGGTGCAGGTTAGCACAGCTTTCTCTCGTCTCTTCTCTGGGTGAGATCCACATGGCACCAGGCTTCAGGGCACATGAGAGCAGCTCAGCCCCACAGGGCCACGCTCCTAGCTGGGGAGCAGGTGTGAGGTAAACTGGCCTTGGACGGGCCAGTGCCAAGTTCAGTCACACGCTTTATGCACTGAATAACTGTAACCCAGTTACCCAAATGCGTAGCTGGGTCAAACGTGCATCTGAGGATATTACAAATGTGAGCCGCTATATTTTTCCCTTTATTTTACAATGTCTTTCCTAAGCCTAAAGGTTGCTGGCTGAGAATATATTTATATTTTTGATTGTAACTTTGTCATATCTTGCACCCTTATCAAATGATCTATTTATTCCAAATCAGTAAAAGATTAACTTTTTAGTAATGCCTGTTATTAGCACAAATTTTCAATGTTTTAGGACAAAAATAATGTTCAAACACAGAAAAATTTCAAAACCAGAATTTTATTTATTTATTTATTTATTTATTTATTTATTTTGTGTGTGTGTGTGTCTTGAATGTGTCAGTAGCAATATGTTTGGTCTTAAAGGTTTAAAGCTTAGAGGCCCATTTCGTGGGACTGTTTTATTCACAGTGGAAAGTCTTCATTCAGAATCCTGTGTAGGCTCTCTCGCTCTCCACGCAACTGACCCTCAAAGTTATCGCAGGAACCATGGAGCAATTTTAAATGAATTAAGTGTTTAGACTATGTCTGGCTGTGACCTCTTCACCCTGTAATGAAGGCAATTTGTGTGAGGTTTTTCAGAATCGACCGACAGAAAGCATTGAACACATCACAGTGGATTTGGAGGAGATCAGAATTCTCCTTGTATCACTCTGAACATCATAGCCCATTTCAGAGAGGTCTTTAAAGATCTCATTAGGAAACATGACAGAGCCATGGAGACGAGGTCAGGATATTAACAGTGACAGAGCTGTTTAAGCAGCCATTAGGCGATGGCAGGTCGCTCAAGCACCCGCTAATGAGGTTAAGGAGGGAGATTTGATTAGCAGCAGCCCTCTTCCCTAACCACACACAGACCCCAACCAGCACTCAACATCACAATCAGGCCCTTTTACCCAGATAATCACTTCCATGTCTCTGTGTACTGAATTTCATACTTTTTGATCTATAACAGACACATCTCAGTCTGATGCAAAGCATCGGGATCAGAGCCTATCTAGGCATATTTCATTGGCTATTAAGCATATTAAGTCTGATCCAGTTCTGTTTTTTTTTTGTTTTGTTTTTGTGTGGCTGTAGAACTGACATAAACAGTGATTATTCACACCCTACAGAAGTCAGGACTCTTTTCAGACATCTCTTTTCCATTTCATTTACCATATAGCTGCACTTAGTAGGTTTCCAGTTACAGACTGTAATCATGTTTTGCTGAATATTTTGCTAGCCCACTTTCATGCTGTCCTTCATTGGTCAGGACCTCCACAGGACCACCACAGAGCAGGTGTTATTTGGGTGGTAGATCATTCTCAGCACTGCAGTGACACTGTTGTGGAGTCGTGTTAGTGTCATGCTGGTAAGAGTGGAAAAGACACAGCACTGTCAGCCCTGCCTGAGAAAAGATGCAACCTCAATGGCAAATGGACCTCATAAAATGAACAATGAGTGTTTGAACAAGGAGATGTACTTAAGGAAGTGTGGTTAGTGTCTTTTACGATGGAATATGAAAACTTATAAAATCTGCAGTGTAATTGTTTAGACTGTGTTTGACCTTTTTGAACAGAGCATTGAAAACCAAGTGATGGGAGCAAGCTAATATACATACATTAGAGCAATGTGAAATCATAGTGTATTCACACTATAACACTACTTGAATATTATAATTAAATAATCAAGATTAGGTCATTTGCTGCAGAATATTAATGCAACTGCTTGCCAGATCACTAAGTGGTCTGTCAAGTTTGGTCAATTACATTTAACACTATAAAATGTAATTAAAAGGAAAATATGGCAAAATTTGTTTAAAATATCACATTATGGACTAAAACAGTTATAGATCAGTTTCAGTATCAGCCAGTACTCAGCATTAAATAATTAAATCAGGGAGCAAAAAAAGTGAAAAATCCCTACACTATACTGTAAACTGTGTGGAAAAAAGTTCATATGATTTCATTGAAAGTCTTTTTGAATCATATGAAGTAAAGGTTAAAATGTGTAAAAAAAAAAAAAAAACACCACACACACACACACACACACACACACACACACACACACACACACCTTGTTACTAACAGGCCAAAGGTTCAAAGGTTAGCAAGCAGAGTCTAAGGCTGCCATGATAAAGAAAAGTTCTTCTGTTGTTACTATGGAGACAGACTTTACAGAGACCCCTGTCAGCAGAGTTAAGGCCAGTTTGAGCACTCAGAGCAGACCTTCTGCACATCCTCGTTAAGCACTAGAGGATCAGACTTCTGTCTGACTCCTGTCTGACCCGGCCAGATGAAATCCACATCAGATTTAAGACTGGAACGAGATCACAGGCTTTTATCTCTAAAGCATGTTTGTTTTTTCAGTTATTTATTTCTTAATCTGATTGGATTTGTGTATTAGGAAGGATCTGGACCTGAAATTATTTTTTTAAATATATAAATATGTTCCAAATGGCTTTTATGGGTTTGGACTCTGAGGTAAAAAATAGCTGTTTATCAGACCTGAATTGATCTCCTTTTTTAAACATTGCCTGAGAGTTGAATGTTGTGGTTGGCCACCAGCGTGGCCACAGAGGTGCAGCAGCCATGAATTTTGATGTAAGTTGTCTGCTTTTACAATTTGCTTCACTCTGAGTGTGTGGCAGATGATGCAACCAACTTTTAAGACTGAACTTTAGATGTGTGGAAAAAATATCCTTGTAGATTTCTTTGAACAACTGAAACAGGTCTCCTGAAAAGAATAGAAACCTCAATAGGGCAAAGCGTGGGTTCAGTTAGTAATGAAAAATGTCTGTTATATTTAGTTGTTGAGACATCTGTGTAATTATCTGTTAAATATATCTTATTTTCCTGATGCTGAATGGATATCATGTATTTAATGGTCATTTTGATAGGAAAATAAAAAATCTGGTCTCAGATGTTTGCACGGTAATATAGATGGGGCAGCAGCATTCAACTACAGTCTGAGTGTATTTACTCAGCTCACATTATTTGTATAATTACAAATGCAACAAACAAAATTCAGCCAAAATATTAAATTGGTGCTTCACTGTTTAAATTTCTTTGTGTGTAATGTGCATGTCTCTGAATTTTTGCATGTATGTTTTCTGTGCATGTATCCAGTGGGCTTTGACTGTTTTTGTTAGGCACTGGGCTGCTTCATCGAGACCAAAAAGGCCAGTAACACAGTGTGCTCGCTTGTCTCTGATGTGTGAGGGATAGGACTGTTAGCTCTGTCACTGCCCTCTTCGTCTCTCTATGTGCTGCTCTGCAATGATAGTCACCAGACCACCAGCCATCATGTTAAACACCCTACAGAGGTCATCATTCAGTGTCAGAGCAGAAGCCCTTGCTGGGGTCCATTCATTTTTTCATCCATCCATCCATCCATCCTCCTCTCTCTCTATCACTTTCTCCCTTAAGTGTTTTTTTATTGCATAACTAAGTGTGTTGTAATTGGCTGTAAAATCACTACAAGCCCATCTAACTCATTTCCCACCCTGAAATAAATTTTAATGACAAGTCAGACAGTGCAGAAGGGCACCTCCCCTCAAAGACCGTACAAATCACACTATGCATACTGATATATATATATATAATAAGGATGCTGAAAAACGTTCTTTAGAACAATGCCATAGAAAATACTTTTGGTTCTCTAAATAGATGTTCTGCAAGATGTAAGGTTCTTTACCAAATGTTCTATTTAGAGGCATACATCCAAGCCATTTTCAAACCATTGATATGATCCCTCTCACAGGCTTCCAGTATGGAACCATACTAGAACAACTCTCAAAGACTGTCCTGCTTTCTGTAATGTAAATGATCCCCTAGATTTTTACTGTAGACCACCTGAGCGCTGAGTGCATAGAGTACTGACTGCTAAAGTAAAGCTCTTAATATATGTCCTAGACTTATTGCATGCTAACAAGAGTGGTCACAGGGGCCCAATGTATTAGCTAGTGTTTCTACACTGCACAGCTTTTGTGCCATATATTTTCCAGTGGCAAACCCTGGCCCAATGTGTAATGTAGTGTTTAGTGTCTCTGAATTGATGTACCTACTGCAGCCAGCTCCTCCATAAGCTGATCTCATATCTGTTTTACCATATGGAACCGTCTCCATTCTCTAATCCATTTGAAGAATTTTGGTGATGACCCCTTAAACCCCTTACATGGCCAGGGCCCAAAGTTTTATTACACACTTCTATAACCAAAACAGTGAAGTCCCTGTAGTTGCTGAATAAAAAGCCTTAGCATGTAGTATGCAAAGGTCTCTAATCAGTAGGTAAAAGACTCCTGAGAGTCATCTGAATGGGTTTCAATGGGAGAAGTAAAACAAAAAAAAGTTTGTACAAAGTTTCTTAATATGGTAAGTTTTATAAACTTTATTTTGAATAGCGCCCTGAAATAACTCTTAGAAAATGCTGGGTTTTTTTTTTTTTTTTTGCTGTTGTTTTTTTTTTTTTAGCTCAAGCTCAAGTTGTGAACACATATGAGAACAAGTCTTCCTTTGTATGAGGAACAGATTTGCATAATCATTTGAAAGTTTTCTTTTCCAAGCTGTTTTTAAAAGCAAATAATCTCAAGTGGTGCAACCACCTATGCATTCACAAGTTCATGGTCAGGAGGCCACTATAATTGGCTTTGCTTTCTCTGGGTGGGTAAATTGACCCCCTCTCCCCTATTACTCAGGGTAATACTAGTCAATGCAAGCATCTGTTAGCTAACAACAGAATTGAGAGTTAGCATTCTCCTCATAGAGCACTTACTGTTCAATGACGTTGCATTAGCAGCAGTTTAAAAAACATTTGGTCACATGTCTCGGCGGAAGCATGTTACCCCTTACCCTCCCAGCTTGATAGCATAATGTGATACCAGGTGGAATTGGTGATGAATAAATTGTGGAGAGAAACTCGCTAGAAAAAGAGAAAGGGAAAAAAAGCATACTTTGAAAATCTAACTCAAAAGGTTTGAGTACTGATGAGTGCTGACTTTGCAATAAGAGTGTAAAATCAATGGGCAGTGGCATTAGTCACAAAGCAGTACTCTCAAGAATATTGTCAGAATATCTACATACAGATAAAGACAAACCTGGCTAGTCTATAATACATTAGGTTATGGCAAGCATTTTCTATTAAAACATGCACACGTATGCACAATATGCACTCGCTGTCATTTTTAGGAGACAACCTTGTACCGTCTCACCTGCTAAAGCACACTGCAGCAGCCACTGTGTTCATATACTGTACCTCACATACTCACCTACTAAATCCATGTTACTTATGTGACTGTCATATGAAAACCTGGAACTCTGTATTTGTCCCTGAGCATTAATAAGGCTTAATAACAGCATGGCCTGTGGACCACAGCACTCTGAGGTAACCTTCAGTCCAGCAACATCTGTGTATACTGTCCATGATGGGAGACTGGAGAAAGAGAGGTGTAGGAGTACACTCTCTCACTCTTTCTACAAATAGCTCTTCCAGATGCAGCTGAGTGGCTGGGGGACAGGGCGCTGATGTGTTGCTTTGTTTGTTCTCGATGTCACTTTTAGGAGACGACCTTGTACCATCTTGCCTGCCTGCCAAAGCACACTGCAGCAACCACTGCAGTCATATACTTAAGGAATATTGTAACTGTCATATGAAAACCTGGAAATCCTTATTTTTCCTGGTTTATATTTTAATTTATTAAGTTATTATTATTATTTTTTTAATGCTAGCTTGCAAATGCATTACATAAAAAAATCTTCATTTACAAATTATATCTTATTACTCAGTCAAGGTTAATAATCTGTTGTTATGTATGATACAAAGTGTGAAACTTCAACATGTATATCAGAATAATATAAAAAAAAACTAGAACATTTAGATGAGTTAGACAGCTACTGTTGTAAAAAAATGAAACAAAACCATTTCCCAGATATTTAAATTATGCTAAATGTTTTGATATTTACAAATATCTTCACTATTAAACTTTTAATAACTTAACTTTAATTTAGTTATTAAATGTAAGGATGTTTTTTGTTCCAAAACAAGACAATACACAACAAAGTACACAACAATAACTGTTCTTTAAATTGAACTTCAGTTGACCAATAGAACATGAGAGGGAATGTGTTACTGCAAAATAACATCCGTAGGTCATCACAGCCGTGATGTTATACACAATAACACACTCCCTCTCGTGTTCTGTTGGTTTTATACAACAGTTAAATAAAGTAAGAAATTAATAAATTGGGCCATGAACGTTTTAATGTTCGCAATTCCTTCCACCAAATTATAGTTCCTTTACAAGCAGCTACGTCAGAGTAACAAGCTCCGTTCACTCACTGCACCGCCGGCAGATCATTCTCCAGCTCCTTACACTAATTTCCGAAACTGTCATCACTTTTTATTAAGGCAGTTTTATGGCTGTGTCCGATTTGGTCAGATATGACACTACGCGTATGGAGACTGGTATTCAGTTAGTTTCTGGCTGTTTAGGTGTTCTTCTGCCACAGCTGCCGACTTGCCCAGTGGTGATGACAGTTTGGGTATTTAGTGTAGTGTAATCTTATGAGTCTGCATAAAATCGGCTGTCGGTCAAATGTGATCTTAAAAGTAGTAGTTAAACAGTAGTTCTGTTTGTGTGCAAAGTAAGAACTAAAAACTTTCAAATGGCTTGAGTGTCTCGTGCGGCTGTCAAACTCAGCGGAGTGATACAGTGCTTGTGAAAATCTCGTGATGTTATGGCAAAATATCAGCATGGTTAAAACACGTCTCAACCAATTAGCTTGCATGGCTGGAAATAACTGTTGAAAAATATCTCCCACTTATTTAGTGGTACTAATTTAGTTTAGAATGTTTTAATATTTAACCCTTTGAAGTTGAGTTATTAAGTGTAAATGTAGGATGTTTTTGTTCTAATACAAGAATGTGCAGAACAATAACTTTGCTTTAAATTGTGGTTCAAAATATCTTTTATGTGTAGTGTGGTACTGATTTAGTTTAAAATCCAAATTTTGGACTGAATTTCTGTGCTTGCTTCAGTGAGCTATAGAAAGAATTAATATAAAACTACCACATGTTTGTTACTGCTGTCAATGACTGTGACTCCTCAACATTAAAAGAAAGCTGTTGCAACTTTTTTTGTATCACTTGCGGTCTAGACAAGTGTCGCTGTATGTGCAGTCACACTCGTACGCTACTGTAATTGAAGCGTGCTAGAGGAGCAGACAGCCAGTTGCTAAGCAAAATCTTTGAAGTGGGCTTCACCCAAATGAAACATTGATCAAAGAGGGAGAGGTCTCTCCGCTCCCCGTACTTTAAAATTCCACCCACTAGTTTGAGCTTTGTGTAGCTCATGTGCCTAATAAGTGGTGCTCCTCCAGCTCTGCTGCCTAACTGCTGCACAGAGTGTTCAGGGGTCCAGACTGAGTCTTTGCTAGCTAGCTGACAGCACTTTGATGACTGCTACATTTCTCTTTCCTTGATTTAGTCATCTTCATTATGGCCACATTCCTGTCTAAGCTCAAATCTCGACACCCTCAAACTTTTCATGGTCTCTCAGTTACCAGCTCAGTGCAGATGTGACAAGGCTAGGACATAAAAAGCTGTGGCAGAGAGAAGGACACAGATAGAGATACAGATCCACAGAGACACAAGGAAAGACTGAGAGAGAGAGAGATGTCCTCTCCTGTCGGTACTCTATTGTAGTGATCTAGATGTTTACTTTTTAGAACCAATCTTGCCATAAGATGAAAAATTTCAATACTGTGGGCTAAATGTATGTACATGAGAAGGCACATCACAAGCCTTTAAAGGGGAACTCCTCTGATTTTTCAAAATATTCTACATAAATGGTTGAGATGTAAATAAATTTAATCAGAGTGGTTTGGTGCGAAATACTCGGTTCTTGAGAAACTTACACAGTCAGAATTATTCACAGGGCTGGTGATAGGAACCAGATGTCTGAAGCGTTTAATGCTTCTAACAGCTCCTGCACAGAATGTTATTACATGAAATGTGTGCTGCCTGATATCTGACACTGTGTTTTATGATAAAGGTTTGGATTAAAATGTATTTTAACACATTTTATGTTTGATCTCTTCACAGCAGAGGGGTAGATGTAGCGCACTGTAAGGCAAATAGTCATTAAGGAAACCTTTTTTTTTTTTGGAGTTATGACTATTTGCCATCAACATTACATATAAAAACTCAGAAGGCACATGAAGGTTCACTAGTGGTTTTGGATAGTAAATAAAATGGCATATTTTTGTGGACATGACAACCCCCAGTCCCTGTCAACACCACTGTAAACAAAATCTGAGTCTGTTAGTTTCTCTGCAATGAACCATTTCATGTCAAACCACTCTGAATGACTCTGTTTACATCTGAAGGATTAAATTATTCAGGAATTTTTAAAAATTGATGGAATTCCCCTTTAAGCAGCCTCAGCATGCACACACAATGCATCTGGAATGAACATTCACTTACTAAGGCTGTATCTTAGGGCCGTCTAATAATTGCAGTGCAAGGCACAGGGTTCAAAAAGCACAGTGGAGCCGTGAACAGAGAGAAGTGGATTTTTCCATATACTGTGCAAAGGTCAGAGACCATCCATTCTTTTATTTAGTTTCCATCCAAAATGACCACTAAGTCATTCATTTTCAGCATCAAGAAAGCAGAAAACATATTTAACTTAGCTAAATATAATACCAGAATTTCAGTACATAGTCTGTCAACCCTTTGCTTCTAATGCAGTTTCTGTTCTTTTTCGGATGACTTGCTTTCAGTCTTTTAAAGAAATCTGCAGGCATATTTCTCCACCCCTCTAATGTTCAGTCTTAGAAGCTGGTTGCATTTTCTGCTTCTCACAGAAGTAATTCCAAACACATTCAGGTCTTGACTCTGGGGTGGCCATTAGATTGTTCTGAGAACACCACAACAACTTATATCTGTAAGTTGTTGGTGGTACATCTTGTATGTACCTCTGTGTAAATGTACATCTTGATCTTCGCAGCTGAGGTCCCTAACTTGCTGTGGATGTCCCAATCAAACATTTTCCAGAGGGTATCCATCCATCCATCCATTTTCTAAGCTGCTTCTCCCTCAGGGTCACGGCGGGGTGTGGGGCCTATCCCAGCGGTCATCGGGCGGAAGGCAGGAAACACCCAGGACGGGTCGCCAGTCCATCGCAGCGCAGACAGACACAGTTACCCACACACTCAATTTAAATGCAATGTAGCATGTCCAATTGGGCTGACTGCATGTCTTTGGACTGTGGGAGGAAACCAGAGAACCTGGAGGAAACCCACGCAGACACAGGGAGAACATGCAAACTCCACACCGAGAGGACTGTGGTCACCCAGCCGGGGAATCCAACCCAGGCCCTCCTTCCAGAGGGTGTCATTGGTGTATTAAAATTTGTTTGTTCAGCCTTCAATCTAACACAAATCACCAACTCTAGATGATGTTATACATCCCCAGACTTGCACTGAACCTCTCCCATGCTAGATATAGTCTTTCATTGCGTCAATGGTGCACAAACTTCCAGATCTCAAGATCTCAAATTTAGACTCAACAGTGATCTAACAATGCAGTCCAAATATTTGAAGCAAATATATAAATAGGAATATGGTTCATATGTTGCCTTTGTTGATAATCTGATGTATGCTTGCTCTGAAACTATCACAGTACAGCCAATTGTAGTCAGATCATGCTTATTTTATACAGTGATAGAAAACATGGTGGCACACAGAAAACATGGACATCACCCATGGGTGAATAACCAACAAGACACAACTTAGAGTTAAATAGTTGATTAGTGTGATCAGGTGTGCAGGACAGCAGTACTCCAGGACCAGGATTGGGAAGCACTGCTCTATGGTGGTACGAAAAAGAAAAAGATGAGGAAAGAGAGATTAGGAGATGGAGAGAAGAATAGTGATAGCCTCCACTCTTCCACATTGGTGATGAGAGAGGAAGAGATGGGTTTGTGCCCCAGATTACCCCCTTCATTGTCCCCTCGCTCCCTCTCATCCATCTTAGTTCGCTAATACTCAACAGCGCCCACCTTCCATCACAATTAGACTGTCATCTGCGACTCGGCACAAGCACACTGATGTCTGTTGCACACGGAGAAAGAGAGAGAGATAAAAATTGAATTAAAAAATTAAATGAATAAATTTTAGATGCATCCATAATGATAAACAAGGCTTTAAATGAGTCTGTAATAACCAAGAAAGCTGCCTAACACTGAGAAGGAAGTCATGATGTTTTATTCAGAATGCCTTATTTGAAAATTGCTCAACACTTGAGGCAGATAACCTGCCCCAAAATATAAGTAGATTATAGTATTGTTTTCCCCAGATACTTTAAATATTGAATAAAACATCTATAATTGCCTAGTTTATAAAAACTAAATTGTAGAACTGCATGATTAAAATAATTACTTGCTGCTAATCACATTCCTACTTGCAATTACTGATTTCAGTCTGGCTTATTTGCGCAACTTTGGCCCTAATATTTTTTTTTAAAGCAGTGCACTTTTTGTTGTAGCTTTATACGAGCAGAATGAGCTTCATCAGCATGTTTGTATTACGTTCAATAATTCATTAACATTATTTTCATCACATGAACACAGAATTCTCATGAGCTCAGCATGAAGATTGCTTTCAAAGTATTTCCATAGAAAGTATGGATATGAACCATTCTACCAAATTAGCACAAACAGCAGTCCCATTCCTGTCCCTCATGGCCAACGTGAACAGTTAGAGCCCATGTTTTGCAGTAAAAGTGTCATGAAGTCTGAAAATCAGTGTGTAACTTCAGGAATTGTCATTACTGAAACATTTTTTAGTCTAAAGTTCAAAATCCAAAATGTATTTGAACCCTTTTAAACTTTTGAACCAGCTTGGTAGAAGTAGTTTTCTTCAAAGTAATGATTTTAAACATGATGAAGCCCAACATCTTCAAATTCAAGTAAGGAGAAAATTTTAACATCTGATGAGCAGTTAGATACTTAGCCCCAGCATTAGAAATGGCAAACTACTTTACTGCTTACTCACTGTTCAGCCAAAATATCAGGAGCACGCTGACCTCTCCAATATCACGCTGCCTGGAATTCCCAACTGCTTTTGGTAGTGCAGAGCTTCTGAACAGCCGGTGTGCACTCTGACATTTTTCAAAGAAAATTTATTGGTTGCTCCTTGAGGTGCAGTCAGCATTACAGTGTGTGGTCTGATCTGTGGTTAAGAGGTCATCGTGTGGTTCTGCGGTTGAGTTTGAATAATTTAAATCACTTTACCTGCCACGCCCCGGTACCCCGACTCTGGCCTCGTCCACATTCGGAATGTTGTACATTTGGAAATAATCAGTCCTAAGCTGCAGCTCCACATGCACACAGCCAGCCTAGACTCTGGCTCACCCTCGGTGGACACTATAGTAATATAAATGCTCACTTTCGACTCTTTATTTATTCCATCCTTCTCTTCTGATAATATTTTGCCTCAGTGCATTCATATGAAAAGCCTCCAGGCATTGGTGGTGGAGGTGATTCATATATTGGCTCCACGCTGCACCTGTTGTAACGCTTCAGTGTGTATTTTATGTTTTTCTATTAAACTGTGGTCTAGGCCGAAGGGTCATGCCGCTATATAATGTTGCACAGAAAAGGAGTCTGTAAGCATCTCTGAATGATGCCCACCGCAATAATGAGCTTCAGATTGTTAATGTCCAGGACAGTGCATCAAATTGCTGCTGCAGAAGCAGTATGACTCTGGTCCGCTGCATGCTGATTCCTGATGGTTGCTGGATGTCACTATGATGAAGCACTACAGCTTACTACTTCACGTACTCCATTTCATGTTCCAGAGCGGTTGAATTTCTCCCCCTTTTTTACACAGCGGCAGAAAATTGTTGCGGTATTTGTTGGAAACACAAACGGTCTCAGTGGTCCCAAATTGATTCGGTTATGTGATGGCAATCTCTTGTGAAAAGAGCAATGTTAGCACTCCTCTCATCACACAACCTTGTGTGTGTGTGTGTGTGTGTGTGTGTGTGTGTGTGTGTGTGTGTGTGTGTGTGTGTGTATTTATGTTCTTTGTGTGTTTTACTATGTGACCAGTAAGACCCAGCAAACCTTCCACATTCTAGACCCTTCTGGCTAAATTAATTAGACAAGAGGGCAAAAGAAGTA
Organism: Pygocentrus nattereri; assembly: GCF_015220715.1. NCBI lineage: Eukaryota > Metazoa > Chordata > Actinopteri > Characiformes > Serrasalmidae > Pygocentrus > Pygocentrus nattereri. The sequence continues at coordinate 14,951,292 of NC_051238.1, read as the reverse complement.
CCTTAACCTAATGAACAACTAGTGTTATAGGCTCATTTGTTCATTATAATGGCTTTCTTGCTATAATGACCACTCGCTACGGCAGCACATATACTAAAATTGGATCGATACAGAGAAGATTAGCATGGCCCCTGCAAAAGGATGACACGCAAATCCGTGAAGCACTCCATATTTTTTGGGGGCAGTCATGGGCTGGAGGTTAGGGATCTGGCCCTGTGACCAGAAGGTTGCCGGTTCGATCTCCAGGGCCGACAGTCCATGACTGAGGTGTCCTTGAGCAAGACACCTAACCCCCAACTGCTCCCCGGGCGCCGTGGATAGTTCTGGGCAAGTGTGCTCACTTGTGTGTGTGCTCACTTGTGTGTATGTGGTGTTTCACTTCACGGATGGGTTAAATGCGGAGGTGGAATTTCCCCGGTTGTGGGATCAAAAAAGTATCAGTTAACTTAACTTTCTACAAGTATTACTTATTATTTATTAAAGTACTTATTACTTACTATTGCAATAACAATACAGTCGAGCATTAAAGCTACATTATGTAAGTTTTGGAGATTTGGAAACCTCTCTGGTGGACACTGCACACAACATGTGAAAAAACGTTTTTGTCACGTTGGTTTTTACTGAGAGGTTGAATCTAATGATACAGAGCTTATTGAAAGGGTATCCAAAGAGAACTCAGTCAAAACTTGGTCCTTCCACTGTGAGAAGACAACACTGTCTGAAAGGATGTGTAGGTGTCAAGAATCTGCTACTAATAGACAAAAACAAAAAAATGCAGATTAAACAGTAAAGTTACTAGTGTTCTCAGAACAATGGACTGGACACCCCAGAGTGACATGAGTTTGGGATTACTTGGATTGTGGGAAGCAGGAAATGCATCCAACTGTGAAGACTGAACTTTGGAGGTGTAAAAAAGTATCCCTACAGATTTCCTTTACAAAACAGCAAGTCACCTGAAAAAGAATGGAAGCCACAATAAAGGTAAAGAGTGATGTATTAGATTTAATATCATATTCAATTTGTGAGGTTTCATTATAATTTTCTGTTAACTAAAGGTATTTGGCTTTTTTCTGATGCTGAATAATGAATAACCTCTACTTACTAGCTTAAATTTAATTTAAGGATGCTGAAAGCAGCTACATGCTTGATGAAATGAAGGATTAAAATATTCTTCATCATTTAGACGGTGTATGCTTATATTTTCAGGTGAAGCGGTGTGATATTCAAAAAAATAGCTGCAACATGAAATTTGAGTTTTACATTTAATTTATGTCACATCTTCTTCACTTATTGGCTGGTTGCTAAGCAGTCAGATTAGAAATCAGATTATTGACTGACTCATGTAGACACGAAGTTTTACCATTAACTGGTTACACAAGTGCATCTAAACACATTGATCAGAATTGTGACAAAATTAGATTTTGTAAATGCGCTCAGTGTTTGAGGGTACATTTACATTGTTTGATGAATGAAAGATTCATCCTGCACTGTATCTGTTTTTCTGACAGTTTTCTGTAAACAGAAATGTTTACAAACCAACAACACATACAGAGAAAACTGATATTTCCAATCATGGAGAGCACTCCCTGTACTTCATCCAGCTTATCCAGCCACATGAATGTGTTGTAGCACAGATCACAAAGCGGTAAATTGTACTTGTGGGGAAAATAAAAAAAAAACAAAAAACAAAAGACATGATAGGATTGTGGTATGTTTACTTTGGAAATGTTATTATTTAAAACTCAGGGTTGTGGTCTCAGCCAGATGTAATAAATATCAAGCTGAGATGACAGTAAGAGAGTGTGGTTGATCTCTGTTGAGTTCTGTGGGTTATCTGGAGTGCCAGGGGAACCCCACACCACCTCAGAGAGGGAGAGAGAACAGAGGGAGATGGATATAGATGATAAAATTGAATGAGGCAAGAAAAGAGGCAGTCGCTGCTTTTCTGTGTAGATCTTCCACAGCATTGGTCATTTTGGTCATGATTCAGTTGTACTCCCCTTATGCAACCTGTTATGAGTTCTTAGACTCCTTTCAAGGTTTAGTACATATGTATGCAGCTGATAAGCTCTCTGAGCAAGAAAAGCATTCTTCTGCATGCATTACCTTCCCAGTGGGGGTCCCTTGACAACAGTGTTTGTGTGTTTGTGTGTGTGTTTGTGTGTGTGTGTGTGTGTGTGTGTGTGTGTGCGTGTGCGTGTGCGTGTGTGCATGAAATCTTGCAAACCCCCGCACTCATCACAAGCATACAATTTCCAAGCAGTACATACAGCAAACCACTTGAATGTTATACAGGCTTCTAGTGTTGGAGGTTTGAAGGAAGCATAAATCAGAGGTCATCTGATTTACAATTAACCTGTCTGTGCTCCACCCACAAATAGCAATGCTGTGAGGTTGGAAAGATAACGTAATGAATTTACACAACGTTACATTTCTAGTTTAAAATGCAACACTTCTGAGCTGGACTTAGTTGCTGTAGCTAACCAAAACTAGACGAGTCGTAAACACAACCAAAATGGCTCACCTGCTTACATTAGCTCTATTACATGATGAAAAACTACACCATTATCAAACTGTGCTAACTTTCACAGACATAAAATACAATCAATTAGTAATGTACTCATGCTTATTTACTAGTGCGTTATAATTTCTCATTAGGGTTAAATCAGATTTTTGTGAGCATTCTGTAAACAGTTTGTGGGCAGAGTACTGATAGTTGATGATTTCAGTCTAGCTATAGAGAATTTAATGCAGTCTTTCATGCAGTCAGACATAACATTTTCTTCCTGTAAATGCTTCAGTTCATAGTAGATACATTGATTTCAACCCCAGTCCGGCTAGGCAATGTGACAATATTTTATCAGATTGTGATAAATATTTCACAATAAGCATTTCTGAGTATGGTGTGGATAAAGTCAGTCAGTCAGCTTCCCACAGATTTGACAAGACATGGCCTACCGATTCTCTAACACAGTTTATAAAAATATCCTTTTAACATTTATTTACAGTTATTATATTCCACCATTAGAAAGACACACAGTTTCCTATTTACAGGTCTGTGTAGGTATGTCTGTTACACATATTAAAAACACTAAGGTTTTTTATTTACGTTTTGTTAAAAAGATATTTATTTACAAATGCACTATTCTTTGAGTCTTTTTCCTTTGAAACTGTATCAGCCTGATGAGCAAATATCAGTTTGTTCTTAAAAATACATACATAAATAATGACAGTCTGATCTGCTGCCTGGTGCGCACTGCCATTTAGTTTAGCTCAGTTTTTATCTGCCATCATTTTAATAATGAGAGGATATTTCTGAGACATTTGGCTCTGGTAGGTCACACTATAGCCTATCAAAAGATCTTCCTTAGAAGTGTGGAAACAATAGATGTTTTACATGCTCTCTGGCTGGGAAAAACATTGAATCAAATTGTTTTATGACTGACAAGAGAAGTTACTGGCAAAAGGGCTTAAACACGCAGTAAAACAAAGATGTGGCTGTAACACAGAGACCAGACTGAAACATCTTTTGCTCAAATAACCTCTGATGAAATGATAAAAATATACATTTAATATATACCCCTTTGTTCTGGCTGTAAGGTTTGAGATAGCTCTAGTCAGGACAACTTTGTTTATTACCTGTAGTAGCTAGCTAGCATTGTCCAAGTACTGCCAGACCCCCCGTGTCTTCTTTACGCTCCTTCATTCTTTCCCTCTTCCGATAAGAGTTGCACTCTTGCACCAAATTATTGTCAAATGCCTGTGTTTTTTCAAAACAGAAAGCACATAATAAAACAATACCAAATGGGTTGACGTATATTTTGCAGAGTGTCCAGATACCTAGCTAGCCAACAAGACATTAGCATGCTATTAGCGATTTCCTATGCTTGTTATGAAGAAAATGACCATAATGCCTTGAAAGGGCATTAAACAAAGACAATACAATGGCTTTTATATTTTTTATCAGAGAAAATATTCACATTTGTGGGTTTGTTTGGGCACTTGGTGCAGCCATCTTGCAAGTTTTTCTTTTTTTTCTCGTGACACTCCGTTTGGAGTGTGCCCCTGAAAAGCCTCCTTGTAGCCTTAACACTTTGCCCTAGCCCTCTATCTCAACAAAAATTGGGACACCCTACCCCTAGGCGTAAATAGTAGGGGCAAGGGGTGAAATGGGATTGGGCCCATTGAGTGATAGCATAAGACAACAAAGAACATATTATATATCGTCGCTGTCCAATGAAAACCAAATATCTCCAAAATATTAACTTTACAGGAGAAGGCAAAAACACACTTAACTTTCAATGTCAATTTCAATTTCAAGTCAATTTGAAGAGATTTTGTTCCAAGTGATTTTAGAACATTACTATTGGTCCATCTGTCATTCTAACACTCAGCACCCCCACTGCTCCAGTCTGACCTTCACAATGGCCCAGGTGAGAAATGAGCTCAGGAAGATCAAGGCGAGGAAGGCTACAGGGCCGGATGGCATCAGTGCCAGGCTCCTCAAGTCCTGCACAGATCAGCTGAGTGGGATAGTGGAGCACATTTTCAATACAAGCCTGAAGCTGGGGAGAGTACCACAACTGTGGAAAACATCTTGTGTGGTGCCATTGCCGAAAACGCAGCACCCAAAGGATCTCAGCAGCTACAGGCCGGTGGCACTGACATCACACCTGATGAAGACACTGGAGAGGCTGGTCCTTAGACAACTCCGCCCTATGGTGAGCTCATCTATGGACCCATCATCTACCTGCTACATGGAGCTCTTTCTCACCTGGAGAAGCCTGGGGGGCACTGTGAGATTCATGTTCTTTGATTTCTCCAGTGATTTCAAAATCATACAGCCTGGGCTCCTAAATGACAAGCTGGAACAGGCAGGGGTGTACCATCACCTAACGCACTGGATCCTGGACTACCTCCCCAACTGTCCACAGTATTTGAAGACAAGGGACTGTGTGTCCGACATGGTGGTGTGTAACACAGGGGCTCCACAGGGAACGGTGTTAGCACCGTTCCTCTTCACCCTGTACACTGCAGACTTCATGTACAACTCACCAAACTGCCACCTACAGAAGTGTTTTAATTGACTCAGCAATCGTCGGCCGCATCACAAATGAGGTCAACGGAGAGCACAGAGAATGGATTCAGGACTTTGTGGACTGGTGTCTGCGGAATCACCTACAGATCAATGCGGGGAAGACCAAAGAACTGGTGGTGGATTTCTGCAGGCGCACACATCCCCCTCCAGCAGTGAACATCCAGGGAACGGACATTGAAAGAGTGGACTCTTATAGGTACCTGGGTGTGCACCTTAACTGTAAACTGGACTGGTCAGACAACACTGCTGCACTTTATAGGAAAGGACAGAGCAGTGCTCCTGCTCAGGAGATTGAGGTCGTTTGGAGTGCAGGGGCCACTCCTGAGGACCTTTTTTGACACAGTGGTGGCATCAGCCATCTTCTATGGAGTGGTTTGCTGGGGCGGCATCATCTCCACTGCAGACAGGAAGAAACTGGACAAACTGATCCGGAGGGCCGGCTCAGTCCTAGGGACTCCTCTAGACCCAGTGCAGGTGGTGGGAGAAAGGAGGATGCTAAACAAGCTAGCATCCATGCTGGAGAATGACTCCCACCCCATGCATGAGACTCTGGTAGCACTGGGCAGTTCCTTCAGTGACCGGCTCCTTCACCCCAAGTGTGTGAAGGAGTGCTATCACAGGTCCTTCCTTCCTGCTGCTGTGAAACTGTTTAACCAGCACTGCTCCCAGTAGACCACACAAGCACACAATATATACACACACAATATACACATTCAGAATGCAAATATTTTTCATTGTGCAATATGTTCCTAAGTGCAATACAGATTTTATGCAACTCTTATTTTATTATTGTCCTTATTTTGTTGTAAATAGTCTAGAGATTTAGCTTTAATTTTTTATTATTTATAATGTTGATAATGTTTATAATGTTTCCCGTTTCTATTACTGAGTGCCTTACTCCTGTTACTCTGCTGCTGCTGTAATACTGTGAATTTCCCCGCTGTGGGACTAATAAAGGATTATCTTACCTTATCTTATCTTATCTTATCTTATCATGATATTTTACACAATGTAATGGACAACTGGTTTGTTGAAATGATGTAGAAAACTAAAAATCAACAAAAATGGAGATACTTGATTTTCATTGGACAACGATGAAATAGGTGATTGTAATGCTTCTCTGACCCTGTCACCTCTGTCGCCAACCTTTTAAATTATATTGACATATTTAATGTACATGTCATTGGAATAAAAGTGAATTTATGCTCATTACCCAAAATGAGGATCCAAACTTTTTAGCCTCCCTACCTTTTAAACTGGTCAGCGAACGTTATATATCTTGGTCCTCGGATTTCTAAAATGCCAAGTTACAGATTGGCCAAATTTTGAAAATATGTTTGACAAGGTCAGGGCAGACATTAAAAAGTTGAAACTCCTTCTTTTATCTATGATCAGTTTTTTGCCTAACTCTTTCTTCAAGGATTTGGATGCAATTATTTTGCCATTTGCTTGGGCTTAGAATATATCCCACATCTATAAGGCTCACTTACAAAAACCCTATTACTGATGGAGACTTAGATTTACCTGTGTTTATACAATATTTCTGGGTTGCAAATTACAGGGCACTGACTTTTTGGCAGTGTGGATCCCCAGAAAAAGGTGTTCCAAAGCCTTCTCTTGTCATTTTGTTATTTTCAAGTTGAACTCACCAAAGAAATGATAAAAAATAACATCAGAGTTAAAAATTTGCTCAGAATTCTGAACCAGATTAAATGCTTCACTAAAGCACCAACAACCTCGATACATACTACAGGCCTGTATAATTATTTATTTTTGCTCTCCCAGCTAAATGGGGCGTTTTCAATATGGAGGTAAAAATACTTGTGGTGCATTGAAGATTTATACATGGAGGAGTGCTTTGCATCATTTAACCAACTTATAGAAAAAATTGGCTTTCCCAACTCACATTCTGACCCCATGATTGTAATTTGTGGATCATCCCAATCGCTCTCCTCCTTCTCGCATCCTGTACAATTTATGACGACCAGCATGGTCACTACTATAAAGATCACTCTTTTGAATTGGAAATTGCCCAGCAAAATGTTGGCTGTCCGTGATGCTTCATATTGCTACAATTAAGTGTTTGTGCTTTAACTTCATTTGTGGTCCAATTTTGCACTTCTTATGCCGCCATGAAGTCCTCCTTGGAATTTCCTACTTACAACTTCAGAAGTTACAAATATGACTGCATCTGTTTTCAAGTGGTCTTGGTTGGAAACAAGATAGATGCACTGGAAATAATGTTTTTGTTTACGTTTGTTTTTCATTAAAGAAAGTGTGTTTATTTTTGCGTTACTGCAACAAAAAGCAGAAGACACTTAAAGTAGTTTTTACCCAGTTAGAAGCGTCATATAACTGATGATGATCATATAACTGATGATGATCTTAACGTGTGGGGATGCTTTTGGCCTGCAGTATTCATGTGTGACTGCTGAATAACTGCAATACAACCAGTTTATCAGTTGCTACTGTTGCTTTTTTGCTGACACATCCCCAACTTGGAAACTCTGGGCTCACTGAAAAATCTAAATTTTGCACTAATACATGTGACACCTTGTGCCGTTTATGTATGCTCATCTCATAAATATGATATTTCCGACACTACTTCACTACTTGAAGGCAGCATTAAAGGGACCTATAAAGCTTTTTTTTTCTTCCCCAGACTGCTTTCTCTTCTGTCTCCCTTTATTCCTGTACTGTTTTGTTTTTTTTGTTTTTTTTGGGTGTAATGATCAAGGGAAGGTCGGGCAAGGAAGGGTGGGATGAGAGATGTGGAATTAGAAAGGGTGGGAACCCTTTATTTTGCTATAGTGACTAACCCTTAAAATATATCCAACTGAAAATACATTATTTTAAAAATGGAAAAAAAACATGAAACCTCAAAGAAAGTTTCCTCTTCCTGTATGTCTACAGAAAGCTCGACTGGCCAGAATGCGAATCTCTAAGACAGGCAGCTCCAATGCCTTCCTGCACAGCAAACGCAATGGCATGCTGAACCAAGCCCTGGAGCTAACGGTAAGAACCTCCACCCTCTCTCTCTCTCTCTGTGTCGCTCTCTCTCTCTCTCTGTTGCTCTCTCTCTCTCTCTCTCTCTCTCTCTTTCTCTCTCTCTCTCTCTCTCGCTCTCTCTCTGAAAGACACACATACATACATGCAGTCCTCATACACACCAGAAAGCAAACATTCTTCAAATGCTTACTGACCCCAGAGACGCAGATGGCTGGATGGATGAACGAACGGGTGGATGACTCTGAATAGACAGATAGCTCTTCAAAAATATCACAGAGGGTGGAAGCATTAAGAGAAAAGCTAAGAGCAGCCTTGCATGACAGAGAGGTGGCGTATGTATGTGTTTCAGACCGAGGCTTAACCTTTAGCCCATTACGGCATTTCCTAGAAGTAGGGTGCATCAATTCTGTGAATTTACAGAATCTAAATCAGTTGGCGTGTAAAACATGAAAAGGGAGAAGATAACTATACCCAGAACATGAAAGCAGACGCCAGCTCTCCACATGCGGTCTGCACATAGATTTCAGCATGTTCTTACTCAGAAATGAACAGAGAGAGCAAGGCAGAGCAACTGTGAGAGAGGGCGAGAGAGTGTAGAACGTGTCAGAGGCTTCATTAAAACTGAAGTGTCTAGGCTCACTGGCTGCCTTTGGTAATGAAGACTGTGAACTGCAGAATAAACTGAGCACTGTAAATGCAAAATACAGATACTGGTAGTTTTAAAATGGAGTTGTGCACCAGAGGATGTGGATGAGGGGGGGGATCTTTTAAAACAAATGATTTGTTTTAATGAATTCCCTCTCATTCTTATCTTTCCCTCCCTCTTTCTTCTTCTCCTCCTCCCTCTGCATCCCTCCTTCCTCTGCTGTTTTAATCAGAGGCTAATGAAGTCAGACCTGAAGTCTGACACAAACAACAATGTGAATTAAAAGCTGAATTAATGAAGGACCCTTACTGATAGGGTTAGCCTCCTTTATCAAAAGTGCTCTCTTTATCTCTCTATTTTCTGCCTGTTTGGCTATCTCTCATGCTCTGATTCTGTGCACTAGAATAATAAGGATTTCAGAGTATCAGGGCAAAAGTTGTGGCACTTTCTGCAACGCAGTATATGTGATTTTTGTGTTCTTACTACAAGAGCGCTGTGTTCATACTGCACTTCCAGCTGTGGATTGGCCTGACTGCCCAACTTTCACAGCATTTGTTGGAGCCACTAAAGTTTAGTACAAAGAGCCAGCAGGTGCCCAGACTTGCATTTCTCACTCTCTTAAATAAGGACTTCTTATTTAGTAGCTCAGCACACTACTAAAGGCAAATAGCCAAGTGTGACTAGAGAAGAGCTTATGCTCCCATCCAGTAAACATGATTTGATATATTTGAGCAATTGGATTGTGTTTGTATTAGGATTTGAAGTGTATTAGGCCAGACTAAAAGGTTGTAGCCGAGATGTTTATGACCATTACTTATCCAATTATTGTTTTTCTGTATTATTAAATTGTCCATGAAGATGTCACTGAAGTCTTAGATTAGTCTTAGATTAAGTCTTGAATTTAGATTGGTTCAATGTGAAATGTGCCACTCTACAGAAATGTCACGATGTCTGAAACATATAATGCTTCTAAAAGCTACTTCAGTTAGGTAAATAAAGAAACAGGTAAATATGTAAATAAAAACATACATTACAAGATGACATTGTTTTAAGATCAGAGATACCTGCAGGACACAATAGTACCTAAAGAAACATTTTCAGTTTACCACTGTTTTTCTATTATGAGCTAGAAATTTGTAGGTTCTTTGGTCTTTTTGAGTAGAAAATAAAATTTGTAGTAGTAAATAATTTGCATTGTAGAAATTGCAGCCCCTGGTTCTTTTCTCATTTCAGAGATGGTAGGTTTCTCTACAGTAAACCTTGTCTCATCAAAACACTCTTAATGACCTTGTTTACATCTAAACAATTAAAGTATACATACTTTACATGGGCCACACTCAATAACAATAACAACACAGTGCATGGCTGTATCTGTTTCTAAGTTTTGTTAATACCTTATCTTGAGGCTGATTCAAACAGGACTGCCATCACTGCCAATTACAGTTAATGGTTATGGAATTATTACTGTAAAAAACTAAATACATTGCAGATCCACAGATATTGCAGGTTATGATACTGAGTAATTTGTTTAGTTAATGTATAATTACTCTTATGATTAATAATTAGATAATAGGCCTAGTTTAAGGGGTTAATGGCTAAAAGCTAATGCCTGTATTAGTATTCACAGTGCTTGAACCAGATTATTAAATGTGAGTGCATGGAGTGTTTTGTGCTCATGACACACACCTGTACACCAGCCCACCTGTATTGCTCAGCTAGCTACCGTCTCTCTCTCTCTCTCTCTCTCTCTCTCTCTCTCTCTCTCTCTCTCTCTCTCTCTCTTTCTCCTCTCTCTGTTCCTCCTGTCTCTCTGCCCACTCATGGCTCACTGACTCACTGCTGTTATTTTGGTACGTTCTCTGTTGAAGCCGAAGAGGTATGGAAATGGAAGAGAGCACAGGGTTGTGTGTGTATGTGTGACCACAGGGCTCAGAGCCCGTACCCCGTGCAGTAACTCACCGGCCTGTAGATGTGTACAGCTGGTGTGGCATTAGCAAGCAGTCCAGTGTGTTGAAGTGCAATGGCTCAGCTGAGCGTTAATGTCAAACAGTGGTCTAATTTACTGCCTCTGCTGCTGCCTGCTGAAGGCCCGGTGCGTGTTTAAACTCACACGCTGTTCTGTGGCCTGTTTGCTCTTAGTCCTGTCACATATATAACAGCACTGCCGGGACCTCAGTGTTACATAATGGTGTTCCTGGAAAGAGCCAGGCCTTCCAAAAGCAGTAAACCTCTCTCTCCATGTTTTTGTCTCCCTCTCCCACCCCACAACTACAGCAACTACCTTACAGGATGAAACTTTCAGATCAGGTACTGAGACTGAAAATACATACACACATCGTTCTTCCAGTCTGTCAGTCTTTCTTCTGTCTATGTGTCTAACATATTAGCATTCTGAATGATGTAGTAATTAACCTGAATTTTATGCTTCTGTTTCTTTTCCTCTGTGTTTTTCCCCACTTTCCCCTCTCTTTGCAATGTGTGTGTGCATTCACTCTGTTGCAGGGCTCCACAGGTGAAGAGCGGCATCTGAATAAAACGACTTCACTCATAGAGAGCCAACACCACCACCTACTGCACTGCCTGGAGAAAACCACGGTCAGAAATACACACACATACACACATGTTATCCTTCTCAAAACAGCCTTCTCTTGAAGTTTGTGGGTGTTATACCCCCTTTTGATACTCAACGTGAACAGTGGTTACAGTTTGCTTCTCTCATAGACATGGTGAAATAGTTCCATACAGTCTAGAGTTTTTAGTGTTGATCTGCTGTTGCTCCAACTGTTTAAACCTGTGTGTGCAGAACAGCAATGAGAACAAACAGCATTTATAATCACTGCTTCTCATTTTTGTGAACATTAAAATGATTTGTAAACTCTTACATTTTGGCACCTAGTAGTAGGCTTATTTAATCTTTGTTTTCTAAAAGTTACCTTTTAGTGGTCGAAATTGTGTGCATCTCTATTTGTAGTCATGAAGTCAATATGTATTATGTATATATAAACACCATTAGCCTTTATTGCAGCTTTCATTCTTTTTGGGAGACTTCTTGTCTGCCTAAAGAAATTCAGCAGGAATATTTTTCCACACCTTTAAAATTCTCAGAAGTGGCTTGTATTTTCAGCTTCTCATAATCCAAGTAATTACAATAACCAATTTAGACATATCAGTCTGTAATACCTTACTTCACATCTTAGATGCTCAGTTTTTCTTCTTTTTGTTCATACATCATTCTTATTTTTTTGACAGCTATACATCATTTCAAACCCATGGCACTGAATTGTCTTCTCCAGTTGCCTTGAGTTGCCTTCTGTCTGGACAGTAATACTTATAGATTTTTCAGCTCTGAAGCAAGAGTGAAGCTTGATTTTCTCCTCCCTCTCAAAGATGAAAGCTTGAAGTATTGTTTATCTGATGGTGATCATTTTGGTGGTCTACCAGGTCTTGCACAGCTACTGGGAGTCTTTTAATTATGACTCAGTCTTTGAACCCCAATACTTTGAACTAATCATATTTTTCACGTATTGTCCTTTGTCTTACTCCTTTTTCATCCAAGGGGATTTTTTCATATTTTATGTCCTCATGATATATCTCCTGAAAAATGAATAGCCATACATACATATAAAATTAGGCACATGGTGCACATACTGCTTTCCTCTAGTTTTCCAACATGATCTAACATGATTTTATCTATCTATCTATCTATCTATCTATCTATCTATCTATCTATCTATCTATCTATCTATCTATCCATTATGAGTACAGATATATGGGACATTGAATTGCTCACTGAGTGATTTAACAGAGTGGAATAACAGAACTCCTCCTGCTCCTCATCATGATGGAATGCCTCAGCCTATATAGAATTACTGCTCTTGCATAATGTGCTTTCCCAGATTTCATGTTTACATAAGCGCCCAATTTTCTTCTTCACATATTCGAGGGGAGTGCAGGAGTTGAATCTGCCACTGGACGAGTCACAGTTTAGTATATGAATGATATTCTAGTGCAGTGAAGCAAGTCATATCGGGGCTATGAGCAGACACAGGGATTACTGGGCTGCACAGTATGGACAAGATAATAGTATGCAATTATATTGGCTCATATTATTATTACACCTTGCAATATATAAATATCATATTGGTGAATCAGTAATGTGACATGGTCAGTGATTGGCTTGCATTATTTTGGCCAAATAATTTACTCACAGCACACAGTATAAACATTATTAATTACCTCAGCATGTTCTAGCCTTCTGCAGTAGCAGTATTGTGAAAGTTAATATTGCAGTTAGAATGAAAAACTATATATATATATATAAACTATATTGTATAATCCTAAAGGATGTACTGATCATTTTAGAGCTGTTGCTGCTGCTTTATTATACTAAAAAAGATTCACATTAACCTTCTCAATTACTCAGATGATCAGAGACCACCCTTCAATTAATTTCCAGTTAAAAGGGCTATTAAGTACAATTTCTTCATTTTTCTGAATCTACAGATCTTTCTGAAAAAAATAGATATAAGATAATCCATTTGCATAAGGAATGGGGAAGATCAAAGGAAAATGGGTATAAAAATAGAAGTTTTGAAAACGGAAGTTCAAAAACATTAAAATATACAGAAAAAAATGGGACTCCTAACAACCACACAAAACGTAGTAGACCACCAAAACTGGTCCCATCAGGTAAACAGTACTTAAAGCTTTCATCTGTGAGAGAGAGAAGAAATCAAGCTCCACTCTTAATGCAGATCTGGAAGATCCACAGGTGTTTCTGTCCATTCTTCTCAATGCTATAGGTCTGGAAGCATGTGCAGCTCTCAAGAAACATAGAAAAATGTTCCAATTTTGTTTAGTTTTTGGGTTTTTTTTTTTTACTTAGATTAATCAGTGCTGGAAAAGCATGGTATTCATGCAGATTGTTTGCCCTGATCTATCCAACCATTAAGCATACAGAGAAGTGAAGCTTTTTGCCAATTACTTTTCCCGTTCGCTTTCTCTCTCTATTTGTAGAACCATGAGTTTGTGGATGAGCAGCTGTTTGAGCAGAGTTATCTGGAGAGTGGTCTGCAGAGTTTTCCCTCACGGAGCCCCTCTCTCTCCAGTCGAGAGGGCATCACAGGGACCTGCTGTTCGCGAAGAGCAAAGAAGAGCAGTCAGTCCCCTAACGCAGCACACACACACCCACACAAACACAACCTGCAGGAGCTCAGCGCAATACACATCCAGTGCGGAGAGCAGCAGACCCTCAACACCAGGTAAGGCCTACGGTATACAGCATACAGACATTTACTGGGTTGACGTCTGTTTACTTCTGATTGAATGATATTTTTTAGAACATTTTCATCTCTTTACATTTAAAATGTATAACTTAGTGGTGTTCAAATTAATGCATAAATAATATATGAATGTGATCAATTATTAATGCTAGTCATTTTCAAACTCTGTTAAAACATTTTCCAATTTGATCCTTTTTGCTAGTATCCCTTTCTTCAAATACAGTAATCAAATCACAAACTCCATTAAGGCTCTCATGATAAAAACAGAGGAGTTCCTGTGAAATGTGCACTCACTCCTAAAAGTAATGTTATTCATTTATTGAACGTAATACATCACATTCTGATGAAATGATTAAATGCAATTAATCAAATCAAATGTATTTGTATAGCATTTTTTACAATGGATGTTGTCACAAAGCATCTTCACAGAATTCCAGAAAAGAGAGTTTTAACAAGAATGTAAAAACCCCCCGGTGAGCAAGCCAGGGGCAACAGTGGCAAGGAAAAACTCCCTCACAACTAAGGAAGAAACCTTGGGAGGAACCAGGCTCACCGGGGGGGGACCATCCTCCTCTTGTCAAACTACCTACAAGTGATTATACTACTAATGTTAATAGCAGTAGTATTAGTAGTAGTAATACCTAGGAGTCTATGAAAACATCAGTGTAGTGTGGGCAGCTAGACCACGGTAGGTGGCAGTAGCTGGGGCGTGGGCAGCTGGTCTGAAGTGAGTAGCAGGAGGGCTACAGTTTGGCATCCCTCCGCTCCACCGTCCACAAACCTGAGTGACCACGTGTGAGCGGCAGGACGACAGCATCAGCATCTCAGTTTACTAAAATTACCTGTGTCCATGGACCCCTGGATCTGCTGCCTTTATCTAAGGGGGAACAATTAACTACCAAAAGCTAAACTGAACAAATGAGTTTTCAGCGTAGTTTTAAAGATTGAGACTGTGTCTGAGTCCCGAACATTTTCTGGAACATCATTCCAGAGTTTGGGGGCTTCATAAGAAAAAGTTCTTCCCCCATCTGCAGCCTTATGAATTCTAGGAACTATTAATAAGCCAGCGCTCTGTGATCTGAGTAGTTGTGATGGCTCGTAATAGGAAATAAGGTCTAGCAGGTACTCAGGAGCAAGCCCATGTAGGGCTTTATACGTCAATAAAAGAATTTTATAATCAATACGGAATTTAACAGGCAGCCAATGAAGTGATGATACCACTGGACTGATATGATCAACTTTTCTAGTTTTAGTGAGGACCCTGGCTGCTGTTTAGGAGGAAGAAGTTCCATAACATCCAGCATTTCACGTCTTTTATATAGTCCTCTATTTTCTTTAATCTGTATTTGTCATCAGGCTTGGCTGATATGTACAGTTGCATATCGTCTGCATAACAATGAAAGTTAATGCAATGGTTACTTATAACTGTGCCTAATGCTAACATGTATAGTGTAAATAATAATTGTCCTAAAATAGAGCCTTGCAGAATTCCAAATCTTACTTTTGAATAATTGGAAGATAAATTGTTTACACTGATGAGTTGATGATGCTGGAAAAAGAGGCTCCTCGTGATGCTGCTTGATTGAAAATGCAGTGCTGTTTGCAAGGCTGCATTAAGGCCAAAATGTTATTTTAAATAATCTAAAATATGACATAGTTTTGTCTTGCAGATAGGTGTTGAAAACTTTTGACCGGTACTTTTTGTTCTATTGAAGACAATAGAAGTTACCTGATTTCCAAGACAATAAAGACAAGCAAAGGAAAAAAGCTTTTTCCAGATGTGATGTTTACTCTCTTTCTCTCTACAGTCGTTCCAGTCTCAACATGATGCCAGATGAATCGGCAGGTCTGAACTGTAAGAGTAGCAGTCAAGTTACCACAGCGATCATCAGCATCCCCACCCCACCCACTAACAACTCCCCCAGCAGCCCCGAGGCCCCCTCCAACCCTCCCTCCAACTCCAGTGCTGGTGTAGTGAAGGTCTCAGCACTGTGATGGACACAGCCAGAGAACCAATCGAAAGGCAGAACAGAGAGACGGAAGGAGCACTCAGGATGAGAAAACTGTGGAGTAGCCTGCCCCCTAGTGGCAGAAAGACAGCACTGACTCTGACTGAACAACCAACAACAAAGGGGGGTGAATGAGAACGGTGGAAGAAAACGTGTGCATGTTTGTGTGAGAGAGATTATGAGAGCAGAAGAGCCATAAGAATCAATCCATCCCGAGGTTGATGAGATGAGGATGTCAAGAGTTACTCTGCATCAAGCACTTTTCTTTTGTTTCGTTATTGTCTTGTATTGTGTCTTATTCTCCTTTTTTAAACCAGTGCAGGTTTTTTGTTAGGCCGCTTTCACAAGGGCATTCTGGACTCTTTGGATTCTTCACAGGAAAAAGTATAAAGATAGGGCCCGCAATGAAATGGCCTTGTAGATCTTAGGTTTTGTTCGTACCTGGCATTAGCATCCATTGCAAGTGATCTGATCACAGGTGGACAGTGAGAAAAATACCGGCCTTTCCTTGGGTCTTGAATGCATCTCGAGTCATCAGTTCTGATCAGGTTTCATGACAGGAGGAAGGTGCATGTTTACTACAGACAGAGACATCTGTCTCATTGCATTTATCAGACGAAAAAACATCTGGCTCCAGCCAACCCTTGTTAGGATGCAGACTCTGAAGGGTGCTAAATCTGAGTGTGAAATTGCTAAACCAATCTAATGCCTAATGAAGGTGGAGCACAAAGTAGGACAAAGATTGTCCTTTAGATAATGTTGGGGGTTCACTTGCTAGCTTGTTTTTCTTGTGGTATCAGTTGTACTCCAGGCACCAAAAGTTTTTGCATTAGAGGAATTTGGTCTTATAGAGGATGTACCCTTGTTTGCAGTGAATTTAGCTGCAGTCCAGCACCAAAGGTTTAACAAGTTCAGTGATGTATCTTCTCAAAGACCAGCAATCCAAAGACACAAGGCTGAGATCTAGGCACCCTAACCTGCTAAAAAACCTGAAATGGTTTAATTCTCTATGTACTGCCAAGTATTCGATTTGTAAAAAAGTCTTCTCAACCATTTTACCATGTGTGCCTCTGAGTACATTTAAAACAGCAGGCATCATGCTTATGACAGGCTGTTAAATTTAGTAAAAACAGGAATTGGAATATGAACTGTATGATTTAGGCCCAATCCCATTTTCTATTTTTATCCCTACCTCTTGTTTTCAAGTGTCACCTTGCCCCTTAGAAATGAATTACCCTATGAAGTGGGACAGCCCTCAAATCTAGAACATTGCTTCATTAACAGGCCACTAGCTGTGCTCTGTAGGAAACCCTGCCAGTGTGCAGTGACAGCAGAGGAGGGTAAAGTTCAGCAACCTCGCTGTTGGTCTTCAGTTAATTGCAGGGCATCATATTACAGAAAAACCTTTAATTCTTCAGGGATATGAAGCTGAAGTCAGCTCAACGAATAGTCAGCCTCTCATTTGAATTTTCCTGTTCAGTCTTAATGGAGTAGCAGTTACATTCTGCCACTTCAGGCGTCAGAACTGTTGGATTATTTAAGGTGGAACGGGAAATTTCGCTAGCTAGCTTCCAAGACATTAGCATACTATCAGAGATTTTCTTTTTTTTTTTTTTTGTCTCATGACATGTCATGACACATTTGGAGTGTGTCTCTCAGAAACCTCCATTTGGAGGTTCACCCTACCCCTCCATCTCAACAAAAATTGGGACACCCTACCCCTAGACATGAACGTGCAATACATAAAGTTAATGGCTAAGTGGTAGGGATGAGGGGTGAAAAGAAATTAGGCCTTGGTGTCCTCAGTCATGAATTGTATCTGGCAAGTATAAATACTAACAAATAATGCAGGCTACTTCATAATATTTATTATAATAAATAATTATCTTTTTTTTTATTTGGATTTAAGTTAGAACATCATGAAACAGTATATACTTTAATCTACAATGGCAATTTGGGCAAGCCTAATATTTTATATTTGAAGAGTGTTAAAGTTGTACACTTTTGGGCCCCTCATAGTGGCAGGACCCCCCCCCCCTCTTATAGACAATCCTGATCACATGCCTTTCTGACTACCTCTGAAAGTAGTTTGAGTCATCAGACCACCAAGCATGTCTAAGACACACTGGACCCCATTTACACCAGCACTGTCCACATATCACCCAAAATGCATGCTAATGCCAAGTGATTCATTTCTTCTCCATCTTGCTCACCAGTGATCTGACTGAAGGAAGCTCCACCTCAGACAGTCTCATATTGACAGAAGTATGATTACATCTGAGCACATAGTGTCAAACACTGATCAGTTTTTTCATTTATTGCAATGCATTTTTCTCACTGAAATCAATGGCAAGATGTGCGTTTTTGACCGTTACTAGAATGTCTTCATGAATGCGGCCCTAATTAGATCACCTGTGATTGGTTATTGTCAGGCAGGAAGATTTAAGATGTCATTTTCAACTAAGAGGATAGCTGATTCATTCTGAGGATACTATTTTAAGGTTTTTTTATCCATTTGTGTTGTTGTTGCTATCATTTATATATCAGTTAGCAGTTACAAGGACATGATATGCAGCCTTTCCAAATCCTTTACATTCTTGTGATTATATCATTGAATTCAGTTAAGCTCTAAAAAGTCAATAAAAAACAAAAATAGGGTTAGTGTGACAAAACGTAAATGTTTTTACATTTTTTCTGTGCGTTTAAAAGAGATATAAATTAGTGTGATGTGTTTAGGACCTTTGTGTGTGTGTGTGTGTGTGTATGTGTGTGTGTGTGTGTGAGTCATATCCCCGTAAGCTCTCAGCGTGCGTCAGCCTGGAGCCTTTCACACAGTATGTGCCTCTCTTGGGGGAAGGAGCTTTTTTTTTCCTCTTCTCTAATCCACTTCCCCTCGCTCCTCTTGGGAAACTGTATTCTTCTTTGGGTCCAAGATGTTGGGCGGACATTACAGTGATACAGCGTCAATCTGCGAATTGTCAGTAATCACCTTGTATAACAGAACCAAAAAAAAGAAAAGAAATATATGAAATATGAAGTATTCACACTATCTGTGACTATAAGCACAAGGCATTTGCTGAGAATTTGCGAGTAGGATATGTATTAAGCCTTGGTTTCTTTGTGAATATTGTTAATAGGATCTTTTGTAATATTTGGCCATCGTTTGGCAAAAAAAAACAGTGCAGCTGCCGCCCTTTTCCTCTTTCACTGTGGTCCCGTGCTGCCCTGTCCCCTCGTGTCACCGAAACCACGCTTTTGATAGTTGTTTTGGTCCTCAATGTTGGTTTCTTTCCTGCTCAGTGGACATTTTATTGAAAAGAGTAAACCTTGTTAAGTGTATGTGTGTATTCTACTTGCATAGAAACTTTTGGTGTTTGTCGCCCTTCAGCGTCGATTTTTTTATCCTCTGAACACAGACTGTCACTAACGAACTCAGCCCTGAGTCATTTGTTGCCATGGTGATGGCAGAAGCCAGAGTGAGTTTGCCTGACACTCCCATGGACCAGTCAGACCTCTTTTTTGTTGCTCGGTCCCTTTTTTCTGTTTCTGTTTCTTTGCCAATAAGATGGCTTTGCCAATAAGATCGTGTATGTGTATGTGTTGACAGTTTAGGCAGGGAACCACTGACCTGGTTCATGTTTAATGTTTCATAAACTCAAATGCTTTGAACGTGGTGTTATTTAAAGTGTTTAAAGGGATTGTTCATTTGTCTGAGGCATCTTGTACTGTGATGTCTGAGGTATCTTTGAGACCTAATTTCTCATCCATGTTTATGTTTCTGCACCAAGGCTTATGAGAAGGTGGCACATATGCATACAACAGGTGGTAAATACAAACCTCAATTCCAGAAGAAGTTGGGACAGTTTGTGAAATCCTATTAAATATAAAATGTAGTGATTAGTAAATTGTGTTTGATTTGTATTTAAAACAGCACATAAACACAATATTGCATATCTTAAGTTATGAACCTTATTGTTGTTTCTTTATTTTTTATTTTTCAATATACAGTTATTGTAAATTTGATGCCCGCAACACATTCCAAAAAAGTTGGGACAGGAGCATGTTTGAAATTACTTTTCAATATCTAATAATTGTGTCTAGTGCATTTTTTTGACATTCCATTAGACAGGTCAAGCTGCAAAACCAAACATGCCTTTTAGCACCTGTACTCTCTGATTAGAAGGCAGCATATGTTGCTCCAAAATGTGTATATATCTTTTAACAGTAGTGGTGTGTTCACAGATGTGCAAGTTACACAGACTGTGAGCACCAATACACTCCCATACTGTGACAGGCCCAGACATGTGAACTTTTTGCTAGTAACAATCTGTAAGGTCCTTTTCTTATTTGGCCTAGAGACCACAAAACCCAATATTACCATAAGGAATCTGAAAGGTTGTCTACTGTACATCAGTGCTTTTCAGATGAGTTTGAGTCCAGAGAAGTCAGAAGCATTTCTGTACATTGTTGACAAATGGCTTTCACTGTAAATAGCACAGTTTTAACTTGCATTTATGTAAAAACAACAAACTGTGTTTACTAACAACCATTTTACAAAGTATTCTTGAGCACATCTAGTGATATCCACCACAGGAGCATGCTGGTTCTTAATGCAGTGCTGTCTGAGGGATTGAATATTTGTGAAAGCTTGTTGAAGAATGTTGTTCTTAAACTGTTGGCTTATTCTCTGAGGCATTTTTTTATTTAATAAAGGATTCATTAAGGACCAGGCTTTTCCTGGGTGCTCCTTTTATAGCCAAGCATGATAATGTCACATGCTTGAGAAGTTTTTTGAACATTTCACATGTTCCCAGTTTTAAATTGCCCTGTCCCAAGTTTTTGGAATGTGTTGTGAGCATCCTGTCTTAGCACTGTTTTCATTTAAATACAGGTCAATATCAACAATGCTTTGAGTTTTTATTTGCCTTTTGCACGCTGTCCCAACTTTGGTGTTGAGGGTTGTAATATAAACATTAAGGTCCTGATAAAAAGTCCTGCTTTTGCTGTATAAAAATTTATAGTTTTTTTATTCATTATTTCTTTTTGTTTTCAGAATATTGAAGTAGACATTCCTCTTTATGCCACTGAGCACTGTACAGGTGTGGAAGTTAAAAAGTCAGTCCTAAACACCTTGAGATCACCAAAACTGTGTAAAAGACCTCTTCGTTTTTGGAAGGTGGCTGTTTTGAAGATACATTGTTTTCTTCTGAAAGTGACAGTATAGTAGAAACACCAGCACACTGAGGAAGGGTTTTTACTTCAGGACTATCATTGATCCAAGACCACTGGTTCCCTGTGTCTAACTAATGAGACTTATAATGTCTTACTGTACCAGACAGCAGAAAAGCACTAATGTGGATTTGTCCTTTGCTTGACCAGCAGAGTGTGTCTTACCTTTCAGCAGGTGTTCAGGAGAGGGAAAGACCTGGATGAGTGGTCAGTATCCAAGCGCTTTGAGATTTCATCTTCTGTTCTCTTTGAGCTCCACAGCAAATCCAGTTTAAGCTGAATCATCTGACAGCATTATAGAGGGAAGTATTTTCCTATTCAGTACTTAACATTCCTCATTTTCTAGCATCCATTACTATTTAGTACATGTTTAGATTTGATTTGAATAAATTAGGTTTGTGGTCATTAATTTAGCCATACATAGTTATTCCACTTGAATTTTAGCATTGGTTAGAAGATGTATTAAAAAGCTGAACATCTCTTATAAAACAGCTTCAAAGTGTTAGGCTGTAATATTGTGTATATTATGTCAGACACCTAATGTTATCAGTATTATGGGGAAAAAGCACATTATTAGCTCTAAGTAGAGGAATATCAGGGTGTCCATGCAATTCATTACCAAATGATTCACTTTGCTGTCTTTTATAAAGAAAATCTCTAATATAAAAGGTTCATGACTTAGTTAGAATATCCCATTTGACACTCTTTGTGCTGAGCTCTTAAAACTAGTGTTCAGTTATACATATTGAAATAAAGCATTTGTTAAAGATGTTTGCAGGCAGCTGTATTATACGGTTTCTAGGTTCTTTGGTGTATAAACACTTAAATAGCTCTCTCCACTCTAAGCAGTAAATTCATTATCACTTAAGGCAAGATACTACAGGTAAAATAATGATTTTTTTGGGTAAGCTATAACATTTCGTTACTTAAACTGTAATCATTCTAAACAAAGGTTTTCTTTTGCAGTCTCCTATGTTCTAAGTATTAACCATTTTAGTATAAGGTACAAATTCCAAAGTACTCGATAATTATTTTCTTCTAAATCAGTTTAACTAAGCTACATTGAAAAGTTCAAGGCATTAAGTGTGAGGTACAATCTGCAAGTACTAAGTAGTTTAATCTGGGTAAAATGATGACGGTAAGCACCAAGTCTAACTAAATTACGCTGAAATGACAGGTTCTTGCTGTTAAACCAATAAAAGACATAGTAAAGTATCTCCTAATTATTTGAAGTAATAAGGTGGTCAGTACAAACATACACTAAATGTCAATGTGTGAGAGTCAGTATTTTTCCACTCAGCATTGATGGCTTTAAACAGTTGAAAAACATTGCCAGGCTACTTTGTGTTTAATGGGAGACCAAATATTCTCTATAAGGTGTGAATCTGGATCCTGACCAATCATTGTATTTTGGGCATGGCCCATGTTTTTGCCCAGAAATGCACAACACATTATCCATCATTCTAAAGAACCATTTCACCATGTAAAGAACCATTTAAATATGGGTCTTTACTGAACAACCATTGACGAATCATCTATTTTAAAAATGTAGTACTATAGCATTTGTACATCACACTTTCTTAATACTTAAAACTCAAGGGATTGTAAAAGGAAGTGTTATAAAAAACATGTTTAGTGAATTCATATCTAACTTTATTCTCCCAAAAGAACTTTAATGAAGGCTTAACTCCGTCCGCAACCACACTGTGTTTCCTGTAGAATCTAACTAGAATATCCAAATATGTCTGTTTCTTTTGTACTAATGACAACATTGACATAACTGCTGTATGTTTTCTGAGATCTCACTGAGAAAACAATGTTTCTCTTTACATTCAGAACTGAAAATCTCAGCTTCTTGAAAACCTGCATTCATGAAATTGTACATGTTCATTCCTAACCTTATTCTGAAAGATATAAAAGGAGGATTTCTAAATATATGGCATATAGTTAAATATATTTAAAATTTTGTACTAAAAATGAAAAATGTTACAATAGCACTTTCTTGATTATAAACATTAGGACAATGGGATTTCAGTGATCTCTTCAGTGAAATCTTTTCTCTGGAGCGCATCTTCTCCATGAAATATTTAAATTCTAACATCATCAAAAGACTTCTTTTTTTAAATATGCAAATGAATGCATATTTAAAGTAAATATCTCATTTGCATGTCTAGTATTCTTTTGCAAGTCTTCCAATTTAAATAATACTTAGGAAGACATCAGTAATCAACAGGCCATGATTCATTTTAATTTGTTTTAAAAAATCTTTCACCTGTAGTGTCTCGCCTTAAACAACAGAATACATATCCTTCTGGTCAGAGAGAGCAGGTTTATTCTGGTTTGTCTATATGCTCATTAATGGAGTGTGAATATCAGATAACATGCACTGTTAAAAATTAAGGTGCCCAAAAAAAGAGTTCTTTGGACTGATGCTGTGGAAGACATTCCTTTACAGAACCGCGTTTGTAGTTGAGTGTCAAGAACCTTTTTAAAATTGAAAGAACTTTCATATAATGGAAAGGTTCTGTACCAGTGATTTCTTAAAGAGCTGTAGAGAACCAATTAGAAACCTTTATTTGTAAGAGTGTGGTTTTGTGTAATTTATGGAAATAGTGTAATTTTTTTTTAAATAAAACTCAAACTTAAAACTAATTCTGCTAATCTAACTGTAAGAAAATAGTTCAAATCTATGAGGAGTCATTGTGAATCTTTGAAAAACAAAGGTTTTAAGCAGTTGAGAGGGAATAGGGCTAGAAATTGGTTATTACCCACAATCCCTTGTCTGACAGAGGCAGTTAAATATTCCAGTTCTGGTGTTGAAGTGTAAGTACGCTCCCTTCAAGTGACCAAGAGGGTTTGTTGTTCCACTCATGTTCCAAAGTTAAGATTTGTATTTGTCTGTCTACCTCCCAGCTGTCGCTTTCCCTTCTCTTCATTGTCTCTGTTTTTATTGTGCTCTCTCTATTTTTGCTTTTGTTTGTATTGGATTATCACATGGTTCTGTTGACCCTACTTCTTTGCCTTCTCTGTCAGATGTTGAGTATAATTTAGGATTTTGTCTTGTCACAACTGTGAAGCGCCTGATAAATTATCTGTAACTGTCACAAACTCGTTTGCTGTGTGTGCAATTCTTCAGTCTTCAGAAATCAGCGTTCTTACTTAGAAACAACTTTTTTCAATCACGGATCCATAAATCTGGACTGGTTCATCAAAACTAAACTATGAGTAACTCACACAATTCAGGAAGCCCAAAATGTGTCCCTGTATCAGAAAATAACCACTTTATGCAGGTGTAAAAGGGTATTTTTGCTTAATTAGCTAGTATATACAGCAATGTGAAAAAGGCAGAGGCCACCTTGCATTTATTTCATTTGCAATCAAAAACATTAAATACAAGTTTTTCACTTTCCAACTAAAATAATATCTATGTGTCTACCCTTAACCTTTAAAACAGCTTCTGCTCTACTTGCAGAAATATTTTCCATATCTCCAAAATTCAGTTTCAGAAGTTGGTTGCATTTTATGCTTCTCACAGTCCAAATATCCTAAACACATTTAATGATGCTGAGGTCTGGACTCTGGGGTGGGCAGTTTGTTGTTCTGAGATCAGCAGCTTCTTTGATTTGCAGATTTTCTTCTTTTTTGTTTCGTTCCTTTGCTCAGTAACAACTACTTGACAGTTACACGTCCTTTCAGACCCACAGTGTTGCGTTATCTTCTCACAGTGGAACAATGGACAGGAGCACCTGTGGATTTCTTCAGAACTGAATCAAAAGTAGAGCTTGATTTTCTCCTCTCTCTCAAAGATGAAAGCTTTAAGTTCTGTTTATCTGATGTGGAAAGTTTTGGTGGTCTACCAAGTCTTGCATGCTTGTTACCAGTTCCATTTTCTTAACAACTTTCAATCCTTTTTTAATCCAGTTTTGGAAACTTGTATTCAGTCTCCTCAGAAGCATCTCCTGAAAAATGAATAACTTGTACTTAATGGCCATTTGACTGGTCATTAAATAAATGAAGTTTAGCCTCTAACTTTTATATACTGTACACTCAGAAAAGATTCTATATAGTGCAAAATGTACCAATAGCACAACTATTTTTTTTCTTAAATGTGAGAACCATTTAGAGATTTAAATAGTATAGAACGCTGTTCTACATGCACCTGTTGCCTTTACTAAAGAAAACCCTACCTTGTCAGATGTTTGTGAGTGTTATTCAAACTAAAACAGCCATCATACTGTCCATCCAGTATTCAGAGCAGCACTGTTGGTTATTGGTTACCTGTCTTTTTTTTGCATTATTTAGCTCAATACTTAATACAATGACTTTTTATATTTTACTGATTTTTTTTTATGTTTTCTTCACCACCATGCAGTGGCTTCTGTGACCAGTTCAGAGGTCACAGCTTAGGTTTGCAACCTGGGAATTCCTGTTTTTACAAGTATGACTATAACATAGACTTTCTATAGACCTTCCAAATAATATGGTGAGCTTGTAATGGACAACCAGATATGTGGAATCAACCATGAAAAACTCTAATGGAAATCTAATGTGAATTTATAGCAGAAGCTTTTTTTAATCTTCCGTAATCTTTAATTACTTTTTTTAATCTTTCAGTAATCTTTAATTACTGATAAATGTAAAAGTGCCAAAAAACCCAAAAGGTGCTCTTCTTTCTGCAGCTCCAGACTTACAGCACCTTCCTCTCTGCATCATAATAACCACTGGTTATTTCTGTGGAGTGGAACAACCAAAACATGACAAGTTACTCAAACATCAGTTTCATATCAGTTAGTATTTTATTGAAACTTTTTATTTCTCTTTATATCCTAGCACTGTAGGTCCAGATTCAGTCTTGGAATAATCTATTAATAACTTCAGATCTAAACCTTTTACATCAGCAAAGATAAAAAAAGTTTAATGGGCTTTAAACTATTTTAGACACTTTGTTAGTCATCTTCAGGTGATATATTCATGAGGATTCAGTGTAAAATAACAATTTCAATAGAATATCTTTTGGTATAAGAAAAACACATATCTAACTTAAAATTAAACCAGAACACTGGCAAAACTTTAAAGCATAGTGTGTGAAAACATTTGAGTATAATTCAAACCAGTACATCACAATGTAGACTTAAATTTTTACCTTCAGTACGAATGTTAACGAAAACATTCCAGGTTATTTTTAAATTGTCCGAAATGTTATGTAATGGCAAATATTTATATATTGGTCATACTGTTAAATGAATATACACTCATTGGCCACTTTATTAGGTACTAGTAAAAGGTTGGACCCACTTTTGCCTTCAAAACTGCCTTAAGTCTTCGTGACATACTTTCAACAAGGTGTTGGAAACATTCCTCAGAGATGTTGGTTGGTTATTTGAGGTACTGTTGCCTTTCTATCATCTCGAACCAGTCTGCCCATTCTCCTCTGACCTCTCACATCAACAAGGCATTTTTATCCACACAACTGACCGCTCACTGGATATTTCCTCTTTTTCGGATCATTCTCTGTAAACCCTAGAGATGGTTGTGTGTGAAAATCCCAGTAGATCAGCAGTTTCTGAAATACTCAGACCAGCCCGTCTGGCACCAACAACCACGCCACCTTCAAAGTCACTTAAATCACCTTTCTTCCCCTAATAAAGTGGCCGGTGAGTGTATATGGGTCATAGTCTTAACTGAAGACACTGGAGAAAACTAACTGGAGAAAAGGAAAGAAGGATGTAAATATAAACACAATAAAACACAAAAAAATTGGGAGTGAAATTTTTCAGAATACATTAGAAATACAAAGAAGTACACAATTTCTAGTTAATCTATGAATCTAAGTTCTTCAGTTTGTCAGTTTTAAAGGGGTAGACTTCACTTTACTGCTGTCACTGACAGAATGTAGAGTTAAATAACTGAACAGTGCTTTACATGTCCGAGTCACCATTTCATTTCAATTCAGATCAAATAAAGTTCACGATGTGCATGTGTGACAATCCTCCAATCAGCTGTCAGTTTGAGAGGGAGAGAACGTTCCTTCAGTCAGCTGTGAGTGTGTCAGAGGTTGACTGTACAGTTGGTGCTCAGCAGAGCGGTCTGGTGCTGAAGAGTTTGTGTAGCTGTGTGCGGAACTGGCGCTGCAGAAGTGTGTAAATGAGTGGATCCACAGCAGCAGGAACACATGACACCACTGAGGCAGAGAAGTACAGACCACCCAGCAGCCCATCCTACATCCACATAGACATACATCATTAAAACATCTCACTGTAGGAAAGAGGCAAGAGGAGAATAAGTAAGTGTTACTGCTCAACAATCCACCCCTCAACCTCCTCTTTCACAGACCACGTCTTATCAGAACCTTGACCACTTTGCTGGCTTCATCTGCAGCTCTTGCTCACCTGCTCATACAACATCCTTGTTCTGTGATGTTGCAGATTAACTCATTATGTGAAGGCAGTGGGGTAGTGAATTATGATTAGTGGATACATATATTTTTCTATGGCCGCCTTAGCACTGCTCTCTACCCCCCACCACTACTTACCCTGTTGGAATCAGGCACATACAGGCATAAGGCAACATCATTTATTCTCAGTGCTTTTTAAAAACCAGAAACTCTCAAACAGCTTTACTATATGTTTCCATTCCAGTTTTTTTTATTTGTAAGTGACTTAATAACTTACTCACTATGAAGATTCCCCACAAGGGGGTGCTATTAGTGCTCAAATAGATTTTGGTGCATTGCAACAGTGATGCTGTATGTTTTTTCAAAACAGCAATGACAGTGAGAGAGTTAACAGTTTTTAAGGTTTTTCTAAAACATGCCAGTAGTCTATTCCTTTCCATTTATTTCACTGTAGAAATCCTGGTCCCACAGTGCCACTGCTCTTAATGTGCGTTAGAGAAGTCCTGGACTTGGATTCAGAAGCACTGCTGTAGAACAGACAAATAACATCTTGCAAAATGTCTTAAAGGTGCAGTGAGTAAGATTTAGGGTGATCTATTAGCAGAAATGGAATAACGCAAAACCATGTTTGTTTTCATTAGTGTATAATCACCTGTAACTATGAATCATTGTGTTTTTGTTAGCTTAGAATGAGCCCATCATGTCTACATAGGGAGCAGGTCCTCTTCAAACATACATGTTTCTACAGTAACCCAGAATCGACAAATCAAGCACTGATGTTGAAGAGGCTGTCAGTGCTGGCTAACCATTATGTGAGAGGTTTGAGAACCCAAGTTTTGGCAAATAGACGATCATACTTATTATTTAACCCAAGAAAAAGCAAGGGTGAATCCTTGCCATCAAAGAAGTGAAAACCTGAAGAAGCAAAACAAAACCTGGACAGGCGACGGCAGAAAACCTAAAAGCCACCGTAGGTTCTACTACCTTAGAAAAGGGATAGGTGAGGGGTATTCAGTTGGTTGCAATCTGTAATTTCACCACTAGATGCCACTAAATCTTACACATTGCACCTTTAAAGCAAAGTAAATCTGCTGAGCATAGTAAGCTGTCCTTCTGGAGAAAGAAAAACAGCATAAATAGTTCACATTTGTGGCGGTACTCACATAGCTCTCGGTGTAGTCTACAAAATTGTTGAGCACAAGGGTCAGCACCAGCGGGAGCCAGAACAGGATGACTGCTATGATGATGTAGCCCAGGCGCTTGGCCAGTTTGCCCTCCAGCCTTTTCTTGCCTAGTTCTTTGGCTTTCGGGGTGAGGACGCACACGGCGCCCATTATCCTTGGGGTCGTGTGTGGCTCTTCCCACTTCGACCCTCCTTCCACGCATGCGCTGGGCTCCGGCAGCCCTGCGGGCGCTGTCCATGGTGCTGAAGCAGCCAGGCTGGACCAGCCTAAAGGGGGCTTCGCGATGGACGCTCTCGGCTGAACGTCTATGTCAAACACTTTACTGGCGTGTCGCCTCACCACTATGAAGATGCGAAGATAGTGAGCGATTATTATAACGATACATACAGTCCAGATAGGGACCAGGACGCACGCGCCAAACGGGTCCGTGTAGAGCTTTGGCGAGTTTAGGTGGGGGCACATCATGTAGGACTGAGGGTCTTCGCTCAGACTGAGGGAGAGAATCGCTACGAAGAAGGAGACCAACCAGACGAGAAGAATCCAGGTCCGGCTTCGCTCTTTCCTTCTCTGCGTCCTGAACGGGAAGGCGATGGAGTGGTACCTCTCCACGCTTATGGCCACCAAACCGAGCAGCTGCGCGCAACTGCAGAGCGCGAAGGTGAACTGCTGCGTGGAGCAGAGCGCAGAGGCGCCCAGCACCAGAGAGGCGAGAAACAGCGGAGAATCCACCAAGCATCTCAGCAGGTCGCCCGCAGCTAAGTTGACCAAGAGCGCGTTGTTGGCCGTCTGCAAAGTTTTGTTTCTGAGCACAAGCCAGCAGACGAGAAGGTTACTCGGCACCCCCAACAAAAAAGTGCAACCGAGCAGGACGCAGTTTAGGGATAAAAATCGCGCGCTACCCTGTTCGCCTCTACATGGTCCAGTGGCGTTGGAGGTCCAGCTGGGTCCCATCGCACACGCCTGATTACTCCACATGGCATAGTTACCAATTAGACGCTCTTCTTCTTTTGGACCACTTTGGGTCATTTACGTCAAGAGGACACAGCCCACTGAAGCGACGTCAGCCCTGGCTGGTCAT
Source organism: Pygocentrus nattereri (assembly GCF_015220715.1). Taxonomy (NCBI): domain Eukaryota; kingdom Metazoa; phylum Chordata; class Actinopteri; order Characiformes; family Serrasalmidae; genus Pygocentrus; species Pygocentrus nattereri. The sequence continues at coordinate 14,921,363 of NC_051238.1, read as the reverse complement.
CTCTCTATACTGTGTTAAGATCTTTATGAACTTCTTCTCGGACGTAAACCAGTCAGTTCATTTGTATAAAGTGTTTACTTATTTTTTTACAACTGGAGCTTTTATAGAAATGCAGATCCAAACTAGAAAATAAGGAGTTTAGCTCGTGCCAAATGAAATACAGTCACTACGACAGAGGCGTAGCCAAAGGCTGGCCTGGAGTGGTCAGTGCCAGCCTGGAATGGCTACCCTTCTGGCCACCCCAATTATGGAAAGTGAGCCATCATCAATAAAGCTCGAGTTATTCTTTATGATGAAAACCTGCCAACAGGGTAGTTACCAATCAGTTATGAGAGTCTGATGATGCCACGCTTAATAATTAGCATATCCTGCTGTGATTGGCTAATTTAGTCCGCAAACGGATAAGTGTATGAGCACTGGGCCCCTTCAGCAGTGCTGCTCTGAGAGCTACATTGTGAAGTAGGCTATCCGATGGTAAGATAACTATCAAAAATAAGCCACCTATAATAACACATCATGTTAACTAATTCCGTATTATATTTGAAGCTATGCATGTTGGTTACCTTATACAGCGCTGAGCTTTCTAGTCATTAGACTCAGGTGTAATCTAGTGAAATTAATAACCGCTATTTCCTGTCTGTATTAAAGGATTTTCATGAAAGCTTTGTGCACCATGCACCTGATTGCAACACATTTCCCCCATGAATGATGAACACATCAGCAGTTTTGTCTTTCAGTCCACTTTCAGCAGTAACTGTATTGTGATATTTTACTCATGTGGACAGATTCAGTGATGAAAAACTCACAGATCATTTCCAGGGGTGATAGTGGGAAAAATTCCTGAGCCTGAACTTTTTTTTCTCTGCTCGGGAGGTGAGCAGGGTGGGGGTGCTATATATGCGACACACTTAACACATAACTTGTTGGCCCCTGGGCGCAGATATACGTCTATGTATAAACCTGATCTTCATTACTGTCAAAGAATTTTTGCTTTTGAATTAGTCCCTTCAATGATAGATTGTGTTGAATTTTGTTGAAATACATGAACAACATTCAGACATGAGATAAACAAACCCAATATAAGCCTATATTTCAGAAGCTTGTGCAGATTACCAGAACTCTTGGGACTAGCAGGCCTGTTCAGGAATCCATACCTGTTTTTAACTAGTCACATACCTTATTGCTTCTATAGCATAGGAGACTACAGATACTACAGCCATACCAAGAACGGTCAGCAGGTGGCAATAACAATACTCCAAAGTAAACTAGGAATGGATTAGTAGCCTAATCATTGACTAAATGACATGAACAAGGACACATTCATTTCTTTTAAAAATATAATAGCAAACTATGCACCATTATTTTAAATATTTTGAAACAGTTACAGTGCAACAAACTCATAAATAATACTACAGCCCTAAAATTACTATTCAGTTCCATTTTCCCCTTAATACAGGCTTAATATAGGCTTAATATAGTTGTGTTCCATGCCTGCGTTTATACGTTTCGAGTTGACAGTGGAAAAAAATTCGCACGTGTATTTCCCGGGATTTCCTACTGAATCTATCAGTTTGTTTGGTCAAAGCAAGTCCCGCCCCCCTGTTTCTGACTGGCTTAATGGCTAGTAGGCTCGGCCTTGGTGTTGGTTACAGTGAAACCTGCGCATGTCAGATCAAGAGAAGTGTCCGATCCTATGGTCAGATCACGGGGTCGGCAACCCGCGGCTCTTTGATCCCTCTGATGCGGCTCAGCTTTTGAAAATAATTAATTTAATTAACGTATATTATTTTGTGAGACTTGTACGGGCGGAATATCAGAAACGTCCGGTATTTAGTTTCGGTTCGCTTGACTGACATGTCGGCGTCGTCACCCCCCAGACTAAAAGTTCTAGCTCTGCTCCTGTACTACAGTGGAAAAATGTGAAATGCAATGCAAACATGACATTCATTTTCCTTAAGTGACATGCAGAACACATGCCACAATGAAAAACAAAACCTGTCTTTATTGTTCTCACGTTGCTTGGCCTCAGTTACATGATTTTTTTTAAAGATTTGCATTAAAAATAAAATACTCAATACATTTCGGCACTGAATACAATCCACCTTGAAATGTAATAACGGTACAGCCATGCTTCTTTCCACCGTACAGTCATTTACACCAGTTTGCCTAATTGAAATGCAATCAACAGTGAAAAGTGTGAAATATAGTGTACACATGGCCTTACTTTTCTATATGTGACATGCGGAATAAGTGCCAAAATGAAAAGCAAAACCCCATTACAGTGTTTTTATATAGTTTCGACTTCTTTTTTTAAATGCATCCAAAACGGTGAAACGCAAGAGACTGCATTTAAACAATAATACATGAAAAACGTGCTAAATTAAGAGTAAATATTCTGTTACACTGATTTACCATGGTTTGGAGCACTGCACATTGGAAAGCAACAGCTGCGCCTGCATGACATTTAAAGGCAGATGGTGTTTAATTCTGACATGAATCCACCTTTCCATTTTAAATTTTCATTTTTTCATTTCACTTTAATTTCCTTAAAGAGGTCAAGCAATGTGAAAACAATGTATTCCGTATGTCACTATGGAAAAGTAGAGCCATCTTACCTGCATCCTCATCACTAAAGCCAATGTCTGAAGTGTGCAAAACATCTAGATAAGCCAGAGATATTTTGAAATACAAAACTAGTTGGCTACTATCACCAAATGTATGTTTGGAGGAAAAAAGAGCAGCATTTGATGGAAAGAATACCTTGTCAGCTGTTAAGCATGAGGGTAGGTCTTTAGGTTCTGTTTATAAACAGTTTATATTAACTCAAACCATGAATGCAGTGATGCAGTATTCTCTCCAGTGGATGTAATACCTTCATCTTCAGGTAAAAACCAATAAACTCACCTGGGACTACTTTACTGCTCTGAGCTCGTTTGAATAGGAATATTTTTCTGTACAGTCTGTGAGGGGAAGGAACACCGGTAACTGAGGCTGACATACAGCCAAAATGCTATCACACCAAAATCTTTGGTCAGTGTATAAAAACAGTCTTATAATTTGCATAAAGGCAGTGACGCTGAACTGCATGGGACTATTTTAAACTTTAAACCGAATGGAGTTTGCATTTGAATGAAATAAATACATAAATAAAAACACCCTCCACTTGGAGAGCCCACTGTAGATGCTCAGCTTGTCTTTAAATAACACAAAACTACATATCACATGCAACCAAACTTCATGTTGAAAGATATATTCTATTAAACCTAACCCTGAACTTAACCTTAACACTGTCCATCAACATAATAAACCACCAGACAGTCTGACAGCAACCGAAGTGTCTGCTGATCATCTATAGGGGTAAAATGAAATGTCTCCCCCTCCCACCACACACACCCACACCCTTTCACACCCCATGAATATTCCATCCAGAAACATTGTGTTTAAAAAACGTCTTGAGAAAACAAAAACACGCTGGAATATCTCTTACCAGAAAGGGCACTGCAGTCGAGCAGAGTTATAATTTTCACTTGCTCTAATTGCCAGAAAGTGAGAGGTGAGAAGGGAGGTCATTGACTGATTGGTACACCTCAGCCTGATTACAGGTAATCAGTGCAGCAACACTTCATCAAGCTGACCGTTATTAGGGGAAATCTAAATGTGGTGGGTGCAGCGGAGACTGATTGCCTTTCAGGACATTTAGATGTATTTAAACAACCTACATGAAACCCTCCTGAACAATGGTGTTCAAATAGTCCATTTAAAAGTTCACTCGGCTACTCATTACTCAAGAAATGTCAACTGCTGTAATGCAATTATGATTAGTCATTAACAAAAGTAACAGCGGAAAATCTTGATTATTAGGCAACTATATAAATTGACTTTTTAAAGTGATCATTAATTTTTAATGACCCATGAAATAACAGTCCAACATAGTCGATAAAACACTGAAGTGCTTTAAACAGAATTACCAGTTTGAGCAATAAATGAGGAGGTGTAAGAACAACAACTACAGAGCATTTCACCAACATGTGCATTATATGCATGTTTACTCTGTGATGGACTCTTGGCTGCTTCTGGAATGACATGTTACATTGTTCTCCTCGTTATCATTATATATCAGACAAATGGGTAACATGGTCTTTTGGCACTGCTGGTCAAATTGCTCGTTTTGGTGATTTTATAAGTGAAAGTATGTGAACACATCCTCTACAGGGAACACACCTCGGCACATTTTAATGTACAATTACTGCGTATCTGCAGAGTTTAACATATTTTGCAAACAAAAGAAGGAACAAAAGGTAGCCTATGCAAATGTTATGGCACATTTTATATTTGTTTTTTTTCCAGCACGTTAAACTCAACAAATACACAGAAATTGTGCACGATAATTTGCAGAAAAATTCCACATTTAAGTTTGTTCCTTGTAGAGGATGTGTTAACTTACTGTCACTTAGAAAATCAATAAAACATCAGCTTTGCTTACAACGGTACCTCACAGATACACCCACTGTTCTAACACTGGTCTTTATAGAAACAAATGAGTGTTTACATGCACCCAATAATCCAATCATCTGATTTCTGCAGTTATCTGATTATTCTAATGGTCATGTAAACAGTATACTCTGATCTAAGAAATCTGAGTATGCTTTTAACATGACCATTAGAATAATAATAAAATCATTTCTAAGGTCTAGAAATCGGATTGAGAAAACTGATAAAGAGAGCTGGACTTTAGCTCAGTAATCAGATTTCTCAGTGAAGGTAAACTCTTACTCCGATTTCTTTTGGATTTCTCAGTCTGCGCATGTGCAAAACAGACTGCTGTACCAGAAATAAGCAAGCAGTTTAGCTGTGAGATGACTGCAAAACCCTTTTGGAGCGATGCTGTAACCTACTACATTCTCAAAGAAATTACTAATTTAAATACAACATCTAGAAGATGAAGAATATGTTCATATTCTCTGATAAAAGTGGCGCAATGTTACCAAAAAAAATAATAATTTATTGACTGGTTGCAAAGCAGAAATCTGATTACTGTCTGACGCATGTAGACCCAGAGTTCTCTCATTATCTGCTTACTCAAGTGCATATGAACATGCTGACCATACTACTTACAAAATCTGACTGTGTAGTTATCGGATTATTAAGTGCACTGAGATCAATCTTATGTTAAGCATCTTTGATATTTGGCTTGGCAGACATGCACCAAACCTAATCAGATTCAAAGAAGTATGACTAAGAAAGATGCTCTCTGCTATGGCCACCATGTCAGACAGCACCCATACTGGTATACATAACGCAGTCCCCATTCAGAGGACGGTCTGTGTATCGAGTATTTATGATCGTCATGTTCATAAAAACTGATTCTATAGCAGTGCTTCTACTCTGTGAATACCCGTTGTTTTAAACGGCTGACCCAGTGTTCAGGTTTTGTTCATTTTTATAATGTACAGTAAGTCTTACTGTGTCCTAAACCACTCAGACAAGCCTGCACAACCTCAAAGAAGAGCTGGATAGAGCCAAGAAAAGTTTTGGTGATTTATTTTGGAGACGTTTTGGGTGACAATTGACTTCGTGTTTGTTAGCAACATTAGCCTTGTAGCTCCAGCACTAATCTAAAAAAGTGAAATTAGGACTTTGTCTTACTACTGTCTGTAGTAAATGATGGATTTTTTTGCCAAACTATTTCTTTAACTGCTAATTTTCATGTCCCCTTAGACGACTTCAGTGCAGTCTTTTTGCTGTTTAAATTCAGCGCTTCATCATTTCCATCATGTAGACTGTATTCATGCGATACGCTGCCAGCCAGTTATATGGTGAGTGGTAGTAATAGGCTGGGCTGTAATACTCCTCCCATGCTCTGTAATATGCTCTCCAATAGTCCTGTTCGTCTTCCTCCTCTCCCTCAGAGTATTCCTCCTCTTCCTCCTCTCTTCCTTTGTCCTTCTTGTACCTGGCCACACCCGGCTTGGCTGCCTTTCCAGCCCTTTTTTTCTCAGCCTCAAATTTTGGACGCTGGTGATGAAGAGCTTGAGACTGATAGTGAGGATGATGAGTCTTGATTTGAGGCTTGGCTGGATTTGGCCTAGATTTGACAGGCTGTTTTGCTGCACTGGCTATAGAAGGGGATGGTTCCGTGATGTGCTTTGGTCCACTGTGTAGCTGTGGTTGCCTGTAGCTGTTCTGCTTCTGTGGTGCACTGGACAGTGAGCTGGACACTGAAGCATCTGTTTTCTGTTCAGTTTCCATCTCTGACTCACTCTCTGAAGAAGAAGAAGAGCGGTCAGATGTCGAACTAGAAGGCACAGGCTGAGAGGGTGAACCCACAGGCCTCTGAGATGGACGAGTGCTTCCGTCCAGTAAGCCATCCTTTTCATCTTGAGGATATGGCTCAGCTTCAGCAACATGATTTTTATACTGACCATTAACTGTCATGGTTCCCTCATCACGACGTCCATACAGTCTTATAATTTCAACAGACCTACCAGGGCCATTCGTCATAAAGTTCTCAAAGTCAGCCACGGCTTCAGAAAAGGACATGGGTCTCTGTGCTGGGGGCTTAAAAGATGGAAGGGGAGGAATTTTGGGCAGAGCATCTTGCATTTCCTCCCTGGTGAGATCTGACGAAGCCGCCGCGTTTGGGTCAGGGGCTCCTGCTTTGGGTGAAGCCGCTAAAACTTCAGCACCCACAGCAGACTTTTTGCTCTTCTTTCGGTCACTACTAGGTGGTTGGGTGTTAGCTGGACTGTGATGCTCAGACTGGTCTTTAGTGGAGAGTGTGTGCTGAGCCTTTTTGGAAGTTTTGACGGCTGCTGGTTCAGATGTGACTCGTTTCTTTCTGTCCACTTTGGGCTCACAGGAAAAAGAAAGGTCAGATTTTGAGGGAGGCTGGACAGTGATGTCCCAGTCACACTGCTCCTCCATGAGACCAGCAGGGATCGGATCTGAGTAAAATGGACAAGACACAAGGAGATGGAAATCAAATAAAATGCAGCCCACTTGGGGGGGAGATGCATCCGACTTATGGATGCAGGCATGTTCAAACTGATTTCACCAGTGAAAATGTTAGTTGTGTCAAACTGTACAGTTTCTATAAGAGACACAAATGATTTGTAATCACTGTTTATGCAAAGCATCAAGACAGGATACTACATCACAGGACTTCTCCACTACAGGTTTGACAGCGCTTGAAAACACGTCATCCCTCTCCATGTGTGAAACGCAGCAAAACACCACAAGGAGAAAGATTAAGCCTAAGCTAGCACACCAGTGCCATCTGTTGCCTCACTTTTGATATCATGCAGAATTCACAAAAGCATAAAACACAGCAGAACAATAATCAAACCAAAAATTATTGCCATGAATAACCAACCATTTTCAGTTGCTCAGAACCTTTGATTTCATGGCACATTTTGAAATCATTTTAGTAATTTTATTTTATGTAAACTGTTTGTCACCTTTTTCCAGTACTGGTTTCTGTATTTGGTTTAGTGCATCGTGAATGTTGATTTCAGTATTTTTTATTTACTAACTGAATTTACTTTATTTAAATGTGCACATGGTTTCCACTTTCATAACATCAACACAATCATTGCTGCAAGTAGATACAATAAAAGACATACACCAGCAGACTAGTTACCTGGTAATTGATTGAGATGCAGGCTGCACTTCTGAGAAATGGCCATCATCTTGTTCTCTTCTTCTCCATGACAACAGTAGGTCACTGCAATCCCCAGAGTGCCTGAGACAAAAGCACAGTTTGCATTTCAAATCAAAATCAGTCAAAAACACTGTGATTTGATTATTTCTTATTTCTTGCAGTCTTTTGCTCTTGTAAGGTTCAAAAAATGTCACCAATCCAATTAAAATCAGCTTTATAATGTACTTACCGTGAAGTCTACTGAAAAGTGTGAATGTCAGGCAAACAAAAATGAATAAGATTTTAGTAATACAGCAACAAGTGTAGATTGTCAATCTGCGCTCTCACTGTATAATGCATTTCACAGCAACCAGCTGTCACTAGTTCCCATAGCATGCCAGGACTGCCGCAGGATCAGTGTGTTCCACTGCTGCATTTCAGAAACTCATTTAATGTGGCTACGACAAAAGCTTAGCGACAGTAACTGAAACAAAAAGTATTCTTTCAACAACTGACCTGAATTACTATCAAAACAACTGCTGACTTTAAACAGACTTTGAAAAGACATTTGTTTTTAGTCACAGGCTGTTTGTAAGACTCCAACTAGATTCAATGAGAGATTATTTCCCACCATGCTCCTGGTGGAAATTTACAAGAAGAGAAACTGCCCTGCGATGGACTGGCGACCTGTCCAGGGTGTGTCCTGCCTTCCGCCCGAAGACCGCTGGGATAGGCTCCAGCACCCCCCCACAACCCTGATGGAGAAGCGGCTAAGAAATTGGATGGATGGAGAAACTGAATAAGAATGAAGAAGACGAAGCAGCTTTTGGCCACTTGCCCTTATGTGTGCAGCGGTTTGTTCTGAAAAATCAGCCAAAAAAAAAGACCAAATTTTCTGTCCACTGATTTCCTTCTCCACTCTATCATGGTACAAATGTGTAGACATGTCAAAGAGACACTCTTGCTCAGTCCACAACTCTACAAGTTTCTCCTCCGTTTGCACAGTCCAACAGATCTCTCTCTCCCTCTCCGCCTCCCCCTGCGCTTCAGTCACTTGAATACGACCTTGAATGTAATCATAGATGAAGAGAATTATAAGGTCCAGGGCTAGTTAAAAATATATCGGAGGCAAGCTCAGGCCAGGCAACAACTCAGCTTGCTTGGTTGCTGACGATGTCCAGATTGCTAATAGTGTGAGCCAAGGCTAAAAACTTAAGATAATATTAAACAAGGATGATTTAATGGCACGTCAAGATGATTAAAAATCTGACTTGAGAGAGCCATCCTTACACCAAACGAGCAAGATGACTCCAGCAAGACTCATGACTTTATTTCAACAATGGAAATTTGTCTGCGACAGTGAAATCGTTTGAAAAGTTATTTGGTGTAAGGCTGGGATTATTGTTTTAAACATAAGTAATGATACTAGACTGTAATGGTGTAACAATTAATAAATATTTTTTAGTTAATAGAAAATTTTAAAAATGTAGTAAAAGTTCAAATTGGTTGATACACCCCTCTGTCACTTCCGCAGGGCTCTCATTTAATGCATTTCATAGAAATTACAGTCAAACTCCGAAACCTACATCTGGCTTAATGCCATCAGTGTGAAGTGGGTGGGAAAGGAGGAGGGTCTTATGCTCTGCATACATCCATGCTCAAATGATTGGGTTTATTTTCTGAAGTCACTTACATTTTAGAAACTACATTTTGGGGCTTATTTGTTATTGAAAAAAATCTAACAATTTTACCTCAGAAGAAACATCATTTTACTGACCTAAAAAAAAAAAAACTTTGTATCACACCCATACTATACTGGTGAGGTTAATAAGGAAAGTGTGTGATGTTAATAGATAAAGATGTAAGACATGGTCTGAAAAACACCTGTGAAATCTGACCCAATTACTCTGACTTTTAAACTACTATTTCAGGCTTTCCAGGTTGGCTCGTTGCAGTGCACGGACACCAAATTTTAGTGTTTTTTCCCCTCATTCAGTAATGACACTTCTTTTAATATTAAAAAAGTGCAGCTTTAACAAGGCCATTCACTTTCTCTTCAGAGTTGCCCAAAGTAGAAGATTTTATTTTTTAATTAGTCTCAGAACTAAGCACTAACATAGTGTGACATTAATACTAACTCATAATATTACACAATATCCATGACATTGGACAACATACTGTTGTTCTTAGCTGCCACACATATGCAACAAATATGAAGTTACAGGTACAGACAGACAGGTACAAGGTGCAAATAACAAAACTGGAGGATTATAGATGCTGGCACAGACAGGAAAAGAAGTAAAGACCATTGTCAATATCCTTTCACTGAATATAAAGTACCAACATGCCTCATATTTGATGTTCACATGTTCAGGACCCTCAGCCATGTACAGGACACCATTCTTACACACGCACTTCAGCATTACAAAGGAACACGCACTAACCGAAGCGTCCTGCACGCCCAATCCTGTGCATGTATGTCTCCCAGTCCTGAGGAACATCCAGATTAATCACCAAATTCACTTTCTCTGCATCTATACCTCGAGAGGTCTGAGAGAGAGAGGAAAAGAAACATTCATTTACTTCCCCGTTCTAGCTGCTAGAACTAAACAGGTTAAACGGTTGTCGTGATATATTTTAACCCTAAAAAGGGACACACTCTGAAAAAGATTAAGAACCTCGTGTATGTGTGCGTGTTTCAACTTACTAAGTCAGTGGAGATAAGAACTCTACACTGATACTGCTTCAGCTTAGACATCGCCTCTAGCCTCTGTTCCTGGCTCAGGCTGCCTGCAGGCACAAACAAAAATAAAGTAAAATTATAGTCAAAATACTTGAAAACTACTACAGAATTCACAATTGCATTCATTTAGCCATGTTTAAAAAAGAGCTGAGGACAGCCTCACCAGAGATGCAGACCGAGGGCAGGCCTTTAGAGGAAAGAACATCAGCCAGATGCTGCGCTCTGCAAACAAGTATATTAAAGTTAATCAATAAAACCTTTTCAATTTATTTTTTCTTCTCTGATACCAGTTTTAAAACCTTGAGAATATGGGTTTCTCCTCTGATCTTTTGATATTTTACTTCTTTAAAACTATTAAACTTTATAAGTAACTACATGAGTTGAAGCACTTCACATCTCAAAAAAGGCAACTTTACACAAAAATCTAAATAAAATCAAACTCTCAGTTGGAAAAAAATCTAGTGTTTCTATTGGCCCAATAATTGTCAACATGAATTTAGCATAACGTGAAGGGCAGCTGATGTTTTCGATTCTGTAAAATATACTAACAAATAAATAAAACCAACAAAACCATAAACAGACAACATTTACACCCGTTTCTTGTGTACTATATTATTATTTATTATTAAATAACCAGCAAGCAAACAAGTCTTATACTTCACTGGCCACTTGCACAATATGACTGATGTTTCTCAGCCAATCACATTAGTCTCTAAGCTCTAGTTCACTATTAAATTCATCAGACTCATTAATCTGTTAAAAGGAGGACAGTGTAATTCTTTCACGTGTTTAATGAAATTTGCTAAAAGAACTCATGTAAAAGACACTGAGCCCCCGTCAGCATCCAACACTGCTCTGACAGAGATATTGTTAGCTCCACTGTTCACTTTAGTATTAGCTCATCTGCAATAATAGTAGATACAACATTTTCATGTACTGTTTCTGGGGTGTGGCAACATAACTCAATCATATAGCAGTGAATGATGTGAATGTGACATTCAGTGAAACTTAACATCAAACCTTGTATGCAGATTGGAGAAAACCAGTGCCTGGTTAAAGGGAATTTTACTGAACAGCTCCAGAAGATTCTGCACCTTTTCCTCAAAGACCTTATGGGGCAGAGCATGTGAGTGCACCAGCTTATAGTACTGCTTCAGGCCTGCAGGACAAGAGAGAGAGAAGAGACAGATGAAAATTACAGATCCCGGTTCAACTGCCCTATGAGAAGTCAGAGAAGAGCTGCAGATCACCGATGAGTCCAGGGTCAGTGGGATTCAGACGCACAAATGTTGGTTCTCGCATGTATCTGCACAGGTGCTGTGCTAAGGATTCTGGGTAGGTGGCAGAGAGCGCCAACATCTGTTTATTCACTGGTAGAGAGGAGAAGATCCAGCTGAAACACCAAGAGAAAAAGATTTACCCAAAAGCTCACTGTATTACACAGCAGTCTGGCAAATGTGGGAGTGATGTTGCTTTGCGTTCCAGAACATGTTTAATGAAAGCCATAACTGTGCCATTCAGCTGTAAAGCACTGGTTGCAATAGCACTGTACACTAATGCGCTGAAAGTCAGAGACCAACCTTCATTTATTCAATCTCAAGTCAAAACAGCCATCAGTTTATTCATTGTTCAGAGTCACGAAAAAAAACTGACAGAAAACTTCACAGAAACTTCCAAAACTAAATTACGTACTATGTAAATTACATAGTATGTGCATTGTTTTTCCTTGTATTCTTTTTGGGAGACTTGCTTTCAGTTTTTCAAAGTAATCTGCAAAGTTCAGTCTTGTTGGTTGTACTTTCTCCCTTTATCCAAGAATCAAAAGACATTCAGCAAAGTTGAGGTCTGGACTGTGGGGTGGTCAGTCAACTGTTCTGAGAACACCAGCAGCTTCCTCTGCAACTTTCTTTTTTTTGTTGTCGTTTATTTCTTTCTTGATCGCTACACATCCTTTCAGACTAATAGTGTTTAGTTAGTATTGATTGAGTTTATGTTTTTTCAATTTTTTCGCTATTTCCTTTTACTTTTTCCTTCCGTATGCAAGTGGATTATCTAATATCTAATCTCCTTAGAAATATCTCCTGATAAATGAAAAACTGACCATTTTCACTGGCAATTAAAAGAATTAGAAGAAGGGTCATCTCTGACTCTGATCTCTCAAACAAAAACCAGGTAACTGTTTAATTGTGTGTCTCTCACTTGATCTGATCCTGGAAGCTGCCCTCTTCCAACAGTTTATCTGCCTCGTCCAGAACAAACAGTCGGATACTCGTCGTCAGGAGAAGCCCCATCTCTATCAGCTGCTTTATACGACCTAATAAAACAAGAACACCACCACCAAGCTCAAAACACAGCTCTTCATCAATCAGTCCAAGAGAACCAGGCCAAATTACATGCTTGTTGATTTTCTAAGTGAACACATCCTCTACAGAGAACACACTTCTGCACATAATAACGCACAGGTACTGTTTATTTTAACATATTGGGTGGAAAAAAATTAAATTAGCAAAATTGCACATTTTATTTTGTATATTTTATGTTTTTATTCTTTTCTGATTACAGTAGACTCAGAAAAATAAATAGAAATTTTAAGTCTTTTCAATTCAAGTTTGTTCCCTGTGGATGATGCATTTAAGAGCTCATATAAAGGAATTGCTGAATTTTCCTCACTTTCTTCAAGTAAACTAATTTGAAATATATGTATAAATACACACATAAACACTGGTAAAGTATCCAAAAGTACTGTTCTCCATTCCATATGGTCCATATATGGAAATTAAACTGAAAAAGATCAGCCTGTTTTGATTTCACTGCTTTCACTGTGTCACAAAAAACACCACATTTACATACATCCACCTGTTTAGCCTGCATAAAAAGTCTTATTGCTAGAAGACCAATCTGGTTTTTGGAAGGGACAACCCCACAGAGACCTCCATGTGAAGCATCGGTCTATAAGCCTATATTGTAAGCCAACTAACCCAACTGCCTGTATTGTGTACACTAACCTGGTGATCCAATAGCAATGTGACATTTCTTCAGATGGAGCTTGTCCTGACTAACAGGCCGACCACCAATGAACACATGGCACTCCAGTCCCTCCATGGCACTGCCTATTGCCATGACCACTGCATGGATCTGTACAGCGATCTCTCTGGTTGGCGCCAGTACGAGAACCTGAGGGAGAATGTCAGAATTAATTTATTATTTTCCACTGACATCTTTAAATCTATGAAAATTATGCAAAAACAAAAACATTTCTAGCTTTAATTTGGGAATTTAAAAAAAAAAAAAAAAAAAAAAAAAAAGTCAGTACACTACCTGAGTGGTAGCATTCTCCAGCACCAGAGAGTCCAGAGCAATAGTGGCAAACACACAGGTCTTTCCTGTGCCAGATTTCGCCTGAACAATAAGATCTAAAAGCAGAGAAGCATCCTCATCAAGCTAAAAAGCAGACCATTAGCTTACACTCACCAAAGTACACAGAACTCCTGAAAAATAATGTGCCAGAAGCCATGATCAAAACAAAACTCGGCCATGTGCATTACGCAAACGCCAAAACCAAAACTCTTCTGGAATCCTGGAAATATTGCTCAAATCAGCAGGTTTCTGCTAATTCTGATATGACCCCAATATCATCTACCATTCCTTGTTTTATACATAACTTTGTGTTATTTTGTGTTATTCACTCTGTAGAATAGCAAGCACCAGATGTTGCCATTTTCTCCTTGTTTACGCCCGTTTTTCAACAAACACCATTGTTTGCTTTAAGGGTATATTTACACACACAAAGCATATGAAGAATATGATGTTGAATAAACTAGTTAGAAATCATTTTGCTTTCATCCTGTAGCGTTTTAAGATCAATCTACAGCAGCCCACTGAAATTTTGCACTTCAAAAGTTTAGCAAATTTGCACTTTAATCTTGTTTTTGGTTTTCTCTCATTTGTCCACAGGTAGTAATTAGCTACTCAGACACACGTGCTCCAGTAAACACAGACGGGTCTGTACTTTCCACTACTTTTACTATGAGCTTACTTGTTACAGTTTTCTTGTTATAATTTAGCCACTAATTTCTTTTTTGTGTAGAATACATTTTGCTGACAGCATCTCTAGTGCTTTGCACTTCAGAGCTTTAGCATTTGATTTTAAACTAAACACAAAGAGAACAAACTTTAGCTCTTGTGCTGATAAATGTACCAAGTCTGACCATAATTCTAGAAATTATTCAGTACTTACAGGGATATTTACAGGGATATTGATTTTTCTAAATTCCTGAATAATTCAGTCCTTGAGATGTAAACAGAGTCATTCCGAGTGGTTTGATGTGAAGTGAGTCAGACTTGTTCACAGAGGTGGTGATAGGAATCAGAGATCCAAAGCATTTAATGCCTCTAAAAGCTCCCTCACAGAAAGTTATTAGATGGAAGAGCACAGAGTGCCCAAGAAAAGGTTCAGATATACAACTACTTCAGCATCTTTTTCAATATTACATATGAAAAAAGTCAGAAGGCACAGGAGGTTTGGGGCAGTAAATAAAATGGCTATTTGTTCTGGACACACTGTAACTCCTGGCACCGTTCACAAACACTGTAAAGAAAACTGAGGCAGCAAGTTTCTCTTAAATGAACGATTTCACCTCAAACCACTCTGAATATTATTAATACTCCTTAATTTTGTAGAATTTTAGAGACACCGGTGGAGTTGCCCTTAGAGAAGTCCTCTGACCTGCTACTACTTTCGCACTTCTTTTTAAATTTTAACCTTTACTCGAGACATTCCTCGACAGAAATAACAAGGCTTTGTGTCAATACTACCCCACATTTTCTCTTTATATCACGTGCTGCCCTGAGCGTGGATAACTGTGGTTTTCTAGCCGTGCTGAAGGCGAGCGCTCGCTGTGAGAGCTCAGAGTTTTCTCAGTACCCAGTCCACACCGGCCCAGGGGGATCGCCTTCAGCTGGATGGGTGACGGTCTCTGAAAGCCGGAGGACGACAGGCCTTCCAGGACAGCCTTCGACAGAAGTAAAGAACTGAACTCGACTCCATCAGACAGCAGAACATCGTCCGTCCGCGGCCTGGTGTCTATCTGATGAGCAGCTTGTCTCGCGGACGCAGCCATGTTCCTAGCAGCCCGCCCGCCTCTCTGCTTCGATTTGTTAGTGTCTCGCTTATTCGCTGGTGTGCAGAACCAACACAGACCCTGCGCCCTCTGGTGTACAGGAGAGTCACTACAGCTGCCATTCTTCAGTATGTCCAGAAGATGACGACAAACGGACATTTATATTTTTTAACCTAAGCGTCTGTGGTGCAGTAACAGCACATTAGGAGAAAACGCTCAGAATACATAAATCAATCATCTGCAATTAGGCCAAGTTACATTTTGTTAAGGGCAGTATTCAGAATACAGTTATGTTTTTACATTTTTAGGAGAATCCTTTCAGAATACGCACACTTACACAGTAAATAAAGGAAAATATATACACAGTCTTCAAAAGAAACACATCAGTGCTCTTTTATCAACTTTATTCAGAATCAAAGAAAAAAAAGAATTTTCAGAACTTAATTTAAGTGATATGGTAACTTTTCAGTAAATGTATGAACAGAACCATTACATGGAGAAAACTACCAGCTAGAAGCATCAAGGAATAGTGGGAATTAAGTTTTTTTAAAAAGGGTGAATTTCCTATGTGTCTCATGAAGATGTATTCTAAATACGTTACGTTTACGTATTGTAATGTAATATGTTTCTGAATACATTTAGGATTCAGTATTTAGCCATTACTACTTCTTCCCTTAAGTATTTTGTGCAACCCTGTCAAGAGTTATATGTCAAACTGTGTTTCTATGTGAAACATTAATGGAAAGTAATGGGGAAAATGACAGGAAAGAATACCATCTGGGATTTAATTAACATCAAAATGCCTTAATAAAGCAAAATATTTGCAAAATGTATTTTTTTAAGTGCAAACTTGTCGATGTAGATAAAGAGCATATAAAAAAGTATCTTCCTGTAATTTTTTAAAGTATGATCAAGTACAATACAAAGTGTTCAGCAAAAAAATAAAAGGTTATTTAAAAGTAGTATAGGGCCTTGAAGAAAACTACTTACTTTCCATTCTACAAAGAAATCAACCCAAAAAGAATAAGTAGACACCCATCCATCCATCCTTTTCTAAGCCGCTTCTCCGTCAGGGTCGTGGGGGGGTGCTGGAGCCTATCCCAGCAGTCTTCGGGCGGAAGGCAGGATACACCCTGGACAGATCGCCAGTCCATCGCAGGGCAGACAGACAGACACAGACAGTCACTCACACACAGGGGCTATTTAGCATGTCCAATTGGCCTGACTGCATGTCTTTGGACTGTGGGAGGAAACCAGAGAACCCGGAGGAAACCCACGCAGACACGGGGAGAACATGCAAACTCCACACAGAGAGGACCCTGATCACCCGGCCGGGGAATCGAACTCAGGCCCTCCTCGCTGTGAGGCGACAGCGCTACCACGCCACCGTGCCGCCCAATAAGTAGACATTTAATTCATAAAACATGTGTTCACTGTATTCTGTAGCCTCTTTACAGAAGATTTATGCTTCACTCACATTTAAAGCTATACTCAAAGTACCAATAACAGGGTAACATCCATGTAACATTTTAAAAAGCAGATCTTTCTTTTTCAGTTACTTAAAAAAAAAACAGCAGATGATAAAGTTTGAATTCTGGTGTCTGTGCACATTCATTTGATTGTTCTGTACAGATCTGGGTTCTGTCTCCATTCTTCATTATTCCGCACTACATGAAAGTACATGTATACGGATGTCTGACAAACTAAAGGAAAAACTAACATGAAGTGTCTTAGTAAGATGTCAGGCCATCACGAGCTGCCAGAACAGTGTTGTGGTGCTTTGGAATAGATTCTGCATGTCTCTGGGGCTGTTTTAGAGAGGTGGAACACAATTCTTCCAAAAGATACTCCCTCAGTTGATGGTGATGGAGAGCACTATCTAACACATTGGTCCAAAATCTCCCATGGATGTTCAATTAGGCTGAGATGTCAGTGGCCATTCGCGCCCTGTGGATGGAGGGAGTGTCATTCTGGAAGAAACCAGGACAAAAAATAATTAATCATATTTACAGTGGATCCAAACCATTCCAGAAAAAGCCCCCACAGCCTAACAGAGCCACCAAACTCCATCACTCTAGGCGTCAAGCCTGGACCTTGGTCTCAGTGTATGCTGCACATGCACTTAGCCACTTGTGGAGAAGATGGTGAACACTGACCCATCTGATCATTTTTTCCACATCTCAGTTGACCAGGGCCTATTCAGGAACCACTGAACACTTTAATGTGTATCTATCTTTGTAATAAGGGGTTTATGCACTGAAATTATACTCTCTGTAGTTGTGGACAGACTGTTCCTGCTCATACAGTCTAATTCTCAGTAACCTGAGGAACAGCTGCCCTTACATATCGCACTAATGCACGAGGATCACGCTCACTGAGTGTGAGATTTCAACCTCAAATTCTGGTTGTTCATTGGTGTATTTAGATCTAAAAGCTGATGTTATTTTAGTCGCTGTTTATACTAAGACACTAGCCAGTTGAGTGTGATCAGTGACTCAGTAATGAATCCTCTTTCAAAGTCACTTAGAACTTTTCCTCCTGTCAACTTAATCCAAAATCGAGGTCAACTAGGCCTGCTTAGTCCAGTTAGTCCATAATTTACAAAATAGGTGTTCACTGGATGCTGTAGCATCTTTGCCATGTTTCACATGCATTGAAAACTTACTCAAAGCACCATTAACTGGGTAACATCTATGTAATATCTTGTAAAGCAGATCTTTCATTTAGTTTCATGCAAAAAACAAGCACACAACTGCACACAGCAGAAGCTAATTTGAATTCTGATGTCTGTACATACTGAATTGATTCTTTTTAAAGATCTAGGTTCTGTCTCCATTCTTTAGAAAACCAATATAAAGTGCCTTAGTACTTAGTACAAAGTGCTTAACACTACACAAATGACAGCACTACACATTATTAACATTACACAAGCCATAGAGCAAGGTGTTTACTGCTTAACTGGACCTGGCAGTAAACCTGTCTGGAATACCCTGCACTGTTATTTTTTATTTTCCCTTTAATTTGTCACCTGTCTGTGAAATACAGTAAATAATAATGTAAAATATACAGTTTTGTATGTTAAACAACCACCATGTTTTGGTGTGTCTATAAAAGTAAGAATTTATGACAATGATAATGATTAAAACAATGTTGGATAATAAGGTTAATCAACTTTAAAATGGAATAAAAAGCGAATGCGTTGTTAGTATAATCAATAATCTCAACAGTTAGAAATGCATAACAATGCATAGCATTTTAGTCATTCGCTGCATTTCTAACGCTATAGAAATGTGCTTTATCTCTCCATAATGCTAATCTAGGTGAGTGAAATCTCAATTTCTATATTTTCTACATTGTTCATATATCCATATGTATCGGCGGATATGTGCGAGAAAAATCAGACATCAGTATTGGCCGAGAGTGTCCATATCAGTGCACCCCTAAAACATTAAAGTCGTGCTAAATTGCTGCAGGTCCTGCATTTATGAAATATTTACTGTCAGGATGCTGAAGTCTTTAGTATTTAGCACATTAAAATGCTCCTGTAAGCACATCCAGTAATCTGCCTCTGCTGAAACAACACAAAACATTTGCTTGTTGTTTATGTTCAAACTGCAGAGCCACTTTCCCACCAATCAGAATGTCCAGTCAGAGTGAATCTGCGCATTCACTGGACATAAAGCTGACTCAGTGGACAACAGGGACACCTCCATTCTTATGGATGAACCCCTGCTGAATATCCATTGATCATCTATTGACTACTGGCCTTAAAGCTCGTTCAGTCTTGTACCCGGAGAGCCGTTAGTTAAACCCATTTTCAGCTGCATCCTGGACAGTTCAAATGAAGGGGGGAGGCCACACGTGGAGTCACATCTCAGTGGCGGGTTTGGTTGAACACAACGTGAAGAGGAAAACCTGAGACTTTCTCCGTCACAGACCTGAGGGGAGATGAGAGAAATGGCTGGGCTCTGACCTGGAAAGTGTCAGTGAGTTCTGTCACAGTGCTGTGAAGGTCCAGCAGCGCTGTGCTCCGGGTCTCTGCCATCTCCGCGTGTGATTTGAAGTGACTGTCTGACGCGGAGTGAATATCACGGATTACGCTCCGCACTTCGGCTCCTGCTATCAGTAGCTGCTGGAAACAAGCTGAGAGAGGACAGTGCGCTCTGCAGACTGACAGTCGGGTCCTACATAAACGGCTTCAGCTGAACTTGGCGATTTGAGCGGGACGCTGTTAGCTCTGTTCGCTGGTTCTAGCTCGCCATTAGCTCGGGTCTGGGATGGAGCGCGTGCCCGAGCGCAAGGACATGGACAACTGTCTGAAACGGCTGAAACAGGAGCTGGTAAGAGCTTCACTGTTGCTCTATTAAATGTTCGTATCTGAAGGTTTCATATGTTCTACGCGTAAATGTGAAGAAACCGTGTAGCTACGAGACTTTTTATGGTGAATGTAGTCTGTTTGTCAAGTGGGAGTATTAAAATAATTGAATTGAGTAATAAAGTTGTGTGCAAATTTCTTGAAATCAAATGGGCGCTGCTAGATGTTCGTTCACGGTGTATCTATACAAAACACGCTCACTTTAGACCACAGGTTCCCACCCTGGTCCTGGAGAACACTGTCCTGCACAGCTGCAGCACCCCAGCTCTAACACCTCCACTTTAACTCGGGCTTTCCTGTGAGGGGGTGAGTTAGATGAGGCGTGTGGGGAGCAGTGAACACACTAAAAGGCAAACGGTTTCTCAGGAGTAGCCTGCTGAAGACCAAACAGCCAAGTCTGCGGCAGTTTCCTTATCGTGCTAAATGTAATGTGTTTGAGTAAATCTAGACTGTTTCACAAATGACCTTTGGGTGCTGTCTTTTTGAAGCAGTGGTTCAGGTTCAGGGACCTGTACTCTCTCTAACCCGAAACCTTTGGTTTAGTCTGGGTTTAGCTGTGGTTTAGTCTGAGTTTAGCCCGTGTTTGGTCATTTGAAGCAAAACTCCAGCTACATGCTGCTGCTGAGGTGTGACGCAGGTGCGAATTGGAAACGAGGTTTGAAATGCGTGAAGCTGATTGGCTGCCATCCCATCGACTGGCTCTGATGGCGCCGTGACGATGCCGGGGCGTACAGCTGTTTAATACCTGCGTAGACAGTGCAGCGTGTTAAATCTGTTAAGGCTGCTAATAGGAAAGAGAAGAGGGTGTAATAGATGTAAATCACTGAAAAAACGTAACCAAGGGTTAGTGAATGAATCAAAATGGCAATGTTAATGACTGAGGGTGGATTCAGCTCATGGGATTGTGTTTGGTCATATGAGGCATGGAGTGACAAATGCATTCATTTATCCATTCTATCAGTAAACGTTCATGAATTGTTTGTAACTAAATTACATTTTAGTTACAAACTGTTGCATTTTACTCCAAAACTCCACTACTAAGCATCAGCTGAAGTTGGAAACTACTTTTTTAATGCATCCCCTTTTTTACGTAATCCCTGAAATTGTGCTTAGCTATGTGTGCTGGCCAAGACCGGAAGATTTCACTATGTGTGGGGGAGTGACTTTCATCATATAGAGCAAAACAGAATGAGTGGAACAAAGGCTGGCTTTGTAGTCCAGTGATCCCCTAAACAGAGTTGGGCTTAAAGCTCCATGACATGTCTGCCTCTGCCAGGCGCTCAAGCTTAAAACGCCTCAAGCAAGTCGATAAAGCACAACTGAAGCACAGAACAGCTCATACACGGAGGAATGAGGCAGCACTACTCTTTGGTGGTGTGAATCTTACTTAAAAGAATATAGGTTTCCTACACCTAGAACTTCTTTTGGGCTCTTATTATAAGTGGTCTGACTCAGTGTTTTTACTGTTCTTTTTGGGATTTAGAAGGAAATTAAATCCATGGTAATACAGTATATCACTGTTGATGGAAGAAAACATTGTATCTCCATTTTTTCAGTTTTTGACATCATTTGAAAAATACCTGTTGCCCTTTACATTGTGTGCAAATTTCATGGTGCATGGACCGAAAGAAATGACCCAAAATGACTTGTAAAAAAAGTCTGGTTCCATTGACTTGCATTAAAAGTAAAGTAGGTTTTTTCCTTTCCTGAAAAGTTACCATTTTGGAGATACAAGGTTTTCTTCTGACAACAGTTATATTTTATATATAACTAATTTTCTTTGTATTGTCAACAGATTTTTCATTCATAAAAATGTCAGTTTTGAGAAGCATGACTAAAGATGAGTTATGAGATAAGTACACAGAATCTTATTAGATCTACGTCCAAACTGCATAAGGAAGGTTCAGTACATACTGTGATTTAGTGGAGACTCACTGTTAATTCTTTTGGATGGCTTTGCCCAAATGAAAATGACTGCTGGTGACAGCTTTGAGCACAAGGACTGGGGGTCAGTGTGCCTGGCACTGCATGCTGGAATTCATTTTAATCTCTTAGTGGTTGCATAACTACATTCTACTGTTGTTTGACTCACCATAAATTGATAGAAAAACCTTCAGTATTCACGGGGATGATCCAAGCACGTTTTTTTGTCTTTTACCAAACACTGCTTCCTCTAAACTCTAAAAAAGGTCAAAGGCTTCAGTAAAAGCTGTCATTGCTGACGCCTTTTATCTTCAGTCTTTTTCCCTGCAGGGCTAATGAGTCAGTGTTAGCCCAAGTATGAACCCAAGTAGAATAATGCAATCTCAAACTCAAGAGAGACATTTCAACACCCAGTTAAGCCAACCCTCCAGTGTTTACACTATATACAGTACTGTGCGAAAGTTTTAGGCATCTAAGCAAATTTTTAAACAATTGACCTCAGCAGTGAGTTTATCACAATATACATTAGAATAAAGTCATAATTATAATTCAAATAAACATAAAAACAATAAAAAGTAACAAGAATTTCTTCAGTCCATATTTTTCCTTGTCACCTTCACAGCCGCCACAGAGACTTGTTAATATCATCAGTTGCACCATGAGCACAATTTACTGAAGCACTGATTGGTCAAACCAGGAGCTGCTTTTTAACTACATATAATACTGTAATACTGGGCTTCCTTGAGGAGAGGTTCGAAAATGGTTAAATGCACTAACATCCAGAAAATCATAAAAAATGTTTATTCAAATATTAACACTTTTCTCAGCAAGTAAACACAAACTACACAAATAAATAGATTTTGAAAATGTGTCTTGGGTGCCTAAGACTTTTGCACAGTACTGTACAAGGGAAATATTTGGTTAAACATTCCAACTAAAAAGGCCACAGTAAAAATAAACTCCATCCATTATCAGTCCCATCTGTGATTAATAGTCTTCTTTAAACTAATCAGTTTAAATCAAGCCATGTGATGTTAGAAGCTCTTGGGAGTCTGTTGTGTACAGCCTCTTCCAAAATGCAAGTGAGTTGAATGAGATGAAAAACTGAGAACGTCTTTGTTCGCTGAAAGTTCCTTTCTCCATATCTCTTCATCTGTCTCATGTGAAGAAGCAAAACTGGGTCAAATCTTTATAGCTGTTTTTCATGCAGTTGAATTGCCTGCACAGAGCTTAGTATGAACAGCTGGCTGTTATTCCCAACTTTATACTACAGACTACAGACTAAAACAGGCGCTATAGAAATACATATTGTATGTAGTATGATCACTTGATAACTCTAGCTAATCTATACATTGATTGAAGCTTTTAAAAAAATAATTTAAACAGGAAAATAAATAACCCAAAGAGTTTTTGAAGAGTATAAAACAAAGAAAAGTTATGATGCATAGAATAAAAGAAACAATTCAATATTTTTTTCAGGTCACTGTTCAGATTGAATCAAATTTGCGACATTTGGACATATTAAGGTGGATTTGATCTAGTCTTCAGCACTTTGCAAGTCCAGAGAGCATGCTGTCATTAAAGCAAAGGAGGGAGAAACCACATACTAAGAAATTCTGAAATTCAAGTACAGGGAATTGTTTTCCCACCCGAGGTCCATTTCTTAATTCATTATTAAACAGGCTGTTTTTTTGTTGTATGTTTAAGACTGATATATGTAATTGGCCACTGTTCTGATTGGCTGTCCTGTCACTAAAATGCAGCATGAATGTGCAGGGGTGAACTGCTGTACATTGAATAGGTAGACGTACTAAATGCATTGTTTCTGGAGACATCACAGAAACAGTGCATTCAGTACAGCCTGTTTTTACAACGTAGGCTTCATATGTGGATTATGTTTAACAGTGCCTACATATAATCCTTTCAAATAGAACAGAATCCAATGTTTTTTGAAAGCCAATATTATCACCAAATTATAAAATCCAAATTATCACCTTAACTTATATGTAATGCATCACAGTATATCCTTTTTTACACTATTGAACTTAATAGTGTAATAGTGAAATGTCCAAAGTCTGCAGTATGAAATGAGTCTGTATTATGAGTGTTGTGGCTAATCATAGCTGTTCCTTGATGAGTGGTCAGAGTGTGATTGGCAAATCAAGGCATTTATTATAAACAAATGTGGTCAAAATAAAGTAGGCCAATCTTTAAATGTGTCACAGATTTGTAATATATTCTGTATATCAGAATTGCAGTCTACAGTAAAAAATAGCAATGTGACATTTGGCCTAGATAGATAGATAGATAGATAGATAGATAGATAGATAGATAGATAGATAGATAGATAGATATTCATATTTATATTCATCTGCTGTCACTTTTCTACATTTTAAATGCTTTGTTTCCACACATAAAAGGTAATTCCACCAATTTTTTTCATTTTCTGCATAATGCAATGGTTGAGATGTAAACAAAGTCATTCAGAGTTGGTTGATGTGAAAGTTTAATTGTAGAAAAACTTAGTGACTCTGATTTTCTTTACAATGGTCATGATAAGAACCAGAAGTAGAAGACAAATATAACCATTTTATGTGCCAGGTTTTTATATTTAATATTAATAATGGTAAAATAGAAATATTCAAATAGAATTCATCTTTTGAATAAGAAAAAGGGCAGACATTTTAATCCATTTGAATTAAATGCAGTTTCCTTTACATTTCAAAAAGCCAAAGACGACAGTGCAAAATTAATGAACAGCACAAAAGGAAGCTCAAAACATACTGATTGTTGCTGACAGATGACACTGACATGGAAATGTTCAGGGCAGTGACCTCAGTCATTACCATCCTTTTTAAACATGTGCTTGTGACTGAAGTACTCTCCTTATCCCCCAAGAGGCACAGCAATTTTCATTAAGAAGAACTGATCAATAGGTCTGCTGAATTATTGACCCACTGGTGATAAGAAATGGTTTGTACCTGGTGATCTGGTCAGTTCACATGCACAGTCTGGGTATGGACGGTTGAGAAAAGAGCGAGAGAAATAGAGCCTCATACACGCAATGTGTATGGTGTGTATAGTGTATATGTGTGTGTGTGTGTGTGTGTGTGTGTGTGTGTGTGTGTGTGTGTGTGTGTGTGTAAATGAGCAGTGCTGACTAGCTGATGTGAGATTGCTCTAGGGCTGTTACTCAAAACCACATCCATCATGACTTGGTTCTCTGCAGTGACATTTGCCAAACACTCCCATCTGCCTGAGCTCATCCCAGAGGAGAGTGTAGCAGGGCAGGCTGGTGATGTCATACAGACAGTTACAGACCAGCTTCTATTGACGTTCCTGGTGATTATTTCTCTTAGAATATGCATTAATTTGCTTATTAAATATCTTGTCAAGATATTGCCCCATTTTACAAGAACATGTGGATATCACAGCATTTCTATCTATCTGAAAAGTATTAATACCCATTCATAGTGTCTTTGCCACATTGATTAGATTAGATTTGATTTATTGTATCTTCATATTTTACATGGTATAAAAGGTTAAAATCCTATGCACTAAGCATCTGACAATACTAAGATATTTTTAAAAATTAATGATTATTAATATTATTATTATTATTATTAATAGTAATAGTAGTAGCAGTAGTAGTAATAGCAGTGGTAGTTCTGGTAAGTATTCGTATTAGTAGTAGTTGCAGCAGTGTTGGTAGTAGTGGTAGTTAGTATTATAGCAGTTATAGTGGTGCTAGTAGTGATTAGTAGTAGTAGTTGCAGTAGTAGAAGTTGAGGTTTAATTAAGGTTATAAATTAAGGTTTAATTTCCAACATGACATATAGACCTCTTTAGAAAAAGGTATTTTTTTCATGATGCAGGTTGTTGGAAGTGGGCCTAACTCATACAATATAAATTAGCATGATATTATGATTAGTACCACCTTTATTAAAGGAATGAAATTATATTTTCTGCTATACATCAGCTTTCATTCTTTTTAAAAACTTATATGCAAAGTGGTCACAGATGGAAAACAGCAGTTTTGAATGAAACTACTTTCTAAATAGTATAGTGGTAGTAGTAATAGTGGAAGTAGTACTGGTAGTAGCATTAATTAGTAGTAATAGTAGTAATTAGGAGTAAATAGTAGTAGCAGTGGTGGTAGTAGTAATAGTAATTAGTGGTAGTAATAGTAATTAGTAATAGTAGTAGTAGCAATTAGAAGTTGTGGTAGTACAAGTAATTATTAGTAGTATTGGTTAATAATAAGTAACCGCAGTGGTAATAGTAGTGGTTTGTAATAGTAATTATTAGTGGTAGAGGTAGGAGTATTAAGTAGTAGTAATGGTAGTGGTAATAACCATGTCAACATTGTATTCATTGAAATACCATCATGGCGCTGTCCCAAACAATTATGAGGTCACAATAACTGCTGTAACATTTTCATATAAATAATAGCAATAACCATCTCCATGCTGTTTACTCAAGTTTTGTCATTGTGGTGTCATAGGCTGCTGTTGTATTTCATTGTTACATTTAGTTAAAATTATTGCTGTTGTATAAAGAACAGTGTCCTCTGTTCAGGGTTAATATTCTCTGGCAGTATTTTTACCAGAGTTATGCACAATGTTCAACCAAATATGAATTCTGATAATAATAATAATAATAAATCGATGATCAAAACAATTTAGGACACCACACAATAGTGGTATTATTAGATTTGAATATGAAATGCTCTCATAAATTTGACCCACTAACTGCCCATTATCTCTCTGTTCTCTGTTTAAACATATTTTCCAGTTTACTTCACTCAGCCAGCTCACAGACATTACTACGCTGTTCTTTAGAATTGTGCCTCTGTGAGCTTAATTTCCAAACAACAGCCTCTTTCTCCACAGTACTTGTATCACAACCACTCAGCTGCCGTCACTGTGATGTCAAAAACAGTTATGAGGTCATGATGCTGCTGCTGTATTTGTCATTGACAATAGAACCTCTATGATCTGAAATGCTTTGCGTGCCCTCTGATACGTTTCCCCCATGACCTCTAAAACACTTTACAACATTCCTACATTCATATTTAATGAACTGCTTCAAATAATACATGGCTACTCAGGAAAAGGATGTGGATTCTAAGCCAGTTTGTGTCTCATTTTTAGTGTCTTTTAATTTGATCTTGCTTGACCACTGTTGTTTTGCTCTTACTGTATTGCTGAATGCAGAGACATTATGAGTATTCTTATTGGTCTCCACTGCAATAATCATTCTGTAGGCATTCTGTTGTTAATTAGAACATACTCACCTGATTGCAGTTATATAAACTGGCCACAGTTATTTCACAATCCTATGTTTACATCACAGCAAACAGAATGTGAATGGTTTTTATCCATTGGGTCAAGACAAACATGTCAGTAAAAGAAAGAGGGAACATTTATTGAGATGTGTCATGTGTCTTACAAAACAACACAAGTTCTAACTTCTGACTGGTGCTGTAATACCTTTAGAGGGCAGTGGTGAGTAATGTTTGTTTATTTGATCTGGAGCTGTGTCTGTCATCTGTTGGGAGCTATCAATTTTGGGTATTGATAGCTACAAAGCAGGATGGGTAATCAGCCAATTAGATTACCTTAGGCTTGTAATAATTGAATAGAATAAATAAAAAGACGGTTGTTAGTTATTAATATGATGGTTAATTATCATCTGACATTTAAAAATCAATAAAATCAAAGTGCATGCACACTGTTCAAATGCTGTTGCTACAGCTGTACCAAAATGTTGTAGCACTTTATTTGTCCCATATGGGAGGAAAAATACATTTGTACATATATTTGCCCATATTAAAAATATGTGCATTATGTACATAATATGTGATATTTTAAAGTATATGTCATAAATATATTTTACTTTGCCATCTTTAATTAGAGCCACTTTGATACATACTTTGATAGCTGCTTTCACCTTGTTCTTCAATGGTCAGAAACTCAGAGCATGTATTATGTAGTAGTGGTGCAGTGATGTGGTGTTAGTGTGTGTTGGGCTGGTACAAGTGGATATGACACAACAGTGCTGCTGGAGTTTTTACTAACAAAGCTAACAAAGTATGCAGATAAACAGATGGACTACAGTCTGTAATTGTAAAACTACAAAGTGCACCTATATGGTAAGCTGATATAATGGACAGAGTGTAGATACAAGGTGATGGTCTTAATGAAGTGCAATTATTTTCATTGAAGAGTAAATTCTGTTGTTTATATGGTGATAAAAGTAAGTCATGGAAAGGTGCCAGTGTGTTCCATGTGTTCATTTACCACACACAGTGTGAGTGTTGGATTGAGAAATAAAACTTATAAAAATCGGCCATTGGCTAATTAGGCTGTAACCTTTGCCTACACAAGTAAATGATATAAAACATTTGTAGAGCGTTTCTAATGCTTTGATTTTTCATACACGGTTCAAAAAAAGCTCAGCTAATCTGCTTTTTAGTGTACAGTGCTGTGCATGTGTGTTGTGACAGTGGTAGGGTTTAATAGCTCAATATTTTCAGGAATGTAATCAGCAGTTTCATCAGTGTGAATTTAAGGCATGATCAGTTCACACATGCAGTGATTTCATAGTTGAAAGTCTCTTCATCAGAGCAGCTGTATGGACACACATAAACACAAACCCACTTACTCTCACGCAAGTCTTCATTATGAGTAATATAAGACATGTCTCAGCTCTTCAAGCTTGACTCACTGTCTGGCCATTTTTCTGTTAAAACTACAGCCCCCATCAGGCCATCTTCTCTATCCTGGGTGAAAATAAAATCAATGTGATTCTTTACTTGGATGGTCACCTGACTGGCTGACAGTCAGGCACACACCAGAGAGAGAGAGAGAGAGAGCGAGAGAGCGAGAGAAGGATAAATAGAAGGAAAGGTAGAGGCATAAAGGAGAGTTAGAGAGTGAGCTCAGTGGAATAAGGTAAGGTTGTTTTTTAACTAATGGGCTATATAGCTGTGTCAGTTCATTGATAGAAAGCAGAAGAGATGTTGTCGGGTGCATGCTGTTTAGTGTTACCTCATCAGTTTGATATGTATAAGCTGTTTTAGGAGAACTTTCTTTTTGTGAGCATCTTACAATGACTTTTTGCTGACAACTAAAAGAAAAGCACAGTGACTGAAAAACAAGCCTGTGTTTTTTGTTTTTTCAAACCTTTTAGACTATCCCTTTTGTGCAATTAAGTTTCAATAAATAGTTCTGTAAAAACCATTTTAAATTTAGGTGATACAGGGAGTGAAATTGTCCATACTTCATTTGATCAGTCTAGTCAAGTTTACTGTATCAGGAACATACAGCTTCCACCAAGCCTGAGGCAGCTATTGATCTGTAATCCAAGAGATACGGAAGCCTTTTACAGGCAGCAGTGCTCGGCTGAAAGTTAATTTATATACACTAAAGGAGAAAGGATTTACAGTTGATTGAATAATGAAAAATAATGAAGAATAAAGTGAACAATAAGCCAATTACTGCATTAAAGACATTGATGACAGTCATTTCATTGTTTCATATAATGCCTTATGCATCTTATTTATAAACAGCTGATTTCTCATGATCATGTCTTTACAGTCAGCCATGGCTTTAATTATTAATGTTGCATTTTTATAGTATTACAGAACAGATTGTGTCACATTGTATACTTAACACAAATCTGTCCCAACATAGAGGCAAGATTATTGTTTGAGGTTTTTCTTGATCAAAAGCCATGTGCAAATACAGTTACACAAAAACAGGTATGAGATAGGCATACAGAGAGAAGGATAAATGTTGAGTAAAAGACAGCACAAGAGATGAATACAAAAGAGAAGAGCAGGTGACAGGTGTGAAAAACAACTCTGAAGAAGGTGGCTACATTGTCCAGGTGTTTTTTACCCTTGCTATTTTTCCATGCCATTCATGACATGACTCTGTGCTTAGGTAAGACAGAGGAATGCCAGTCAAAACCATGTAACCAAAAGCTGGGTTTCAGCTCTTTTGTTCTTTTCTTAAATCAGACCCCTCAGGGGAAATCTGATCCCACACAGGGGTAACTCACCACCGACCAGATGTTTTGTTCAGGTATTTAAAATATATTAGCATTGCATAGGTGGTAAGCTTTTTTGTTTGAGGATGCATGTTGTCAGTGTTTTGCCAAGATTTCATGGCACAAAGGATGATGTAATGGTTACTGCATGTTAACCCCTTAAACTACAGGCTTATTGATCAGTTGTTAATCTTAAGACAGAAAGACTTACGAAAATAAATAATTTACTGACAACAAAGAAAACTAAATTTTGGGCCTACACACAGGGCATTGCTGTAAAGGTGGTAACACCATATTTGGAGACATTTTTGCAATATATACCACAATTCATTTTAACTTGATGAGTTGGAAATGCTCCATGATGAGCAATGTTTGTTTTGGGGTTTTTTTGTCGATATTTTTAACACTGTGCAGCACCACATCAAGAATGTTCTCTTGGACTTCTGGCATCTTCAGTTAAATTTGCAGTTTCTCAAAAATAGGGTAAAACATTAAATGGCCATGTAACTTGGGAACATTCTAAGCCTCTTTATAAAGAAGCATGATACCCATGATATGCTCAGAAAAGAACACTGATAGATTTTATCGTAATATTGACATTATCATATAACTCCTACTATGAACATTAAAGAGTTAAAACACTGATCTCATCTTTTTCACTTTCAGATTTCCATGAGGGAGGCAGGTGATGGTCTCCAAGCTCAGATGAACTCTATGATGGGAGCTCTGCAGGAGCTGAAACTCCTTCAGGTTCAGACTGCACTGGAGCAACTGCAGATCTCCTGCAAAACCACTCAGCTTCCTCAGCAGTCCCCTCTTGGAGCTACGGCTTCAGATACACTCTTCGTAGAACAGCTGGACCATATCTCGAGAGAAACCAGGAAAAAGGATGCAGAGACATCAGAAAGATCACAGAATCATACATTCACAAGGGAATCAAGTCTGTCAGACCTAGAAATGGACCCACCTATGTTCCTTACGAGCTCCCCATTTGAGAACCATAGTCTTGTTCCACACAGAGTACCTAGGAGGCAGGACCCAACAGGAACCTACCATAGAGGAAGCCTTTGCACCTCTGAGTCTTTTTCCAGCTTTGATGATGACAGCTTCTCTTCGCGTGACTCTCGTGGCTCTCCTTTGGATGATGCATCTAGTCATTCGGCCTCAAGGTCCACATTTGAGGAGCATCAACCTCCGTTCCACCCAGCAACAATGGCAGAGCTTCAGGGGCTAATGGACACTCTATCACGTGAAGGTCCCTCCATTGACAGTGATTTTTCTCATTACGACACAGATGACTCCAGCGACTGGACGTCCTCTCTAATGAGCCATAGCCGAAACAGGCAGCCATTGGTGCTCGGAGACAACGTCTTGGCCGATCTTGTGGGAAACTGGCTGGACTTGCCTGAGCTGGAGAGCCGACTAGCCAGTGAAGAAGAGCGAGTAGGAAGATTGGGTGAAACTGCTGAGCATCCACTGCGCCTCAGCTGCTCTCAGGAGTTCTGCAGGAGACTCTCTCTAACTACTAACATCTTCAAAAAAGTCTTGAGGAGCATTCGACCCGACCGAGACAGACTGCTCAAGGAGAGACCCGGTTGGCTGACCCCAGAGGATGAGGAGGAAGAACTGTTAAAAAGAGCCAAGAAGATAAAAGGCTCCAAGCCAAAAGGAAGTTTTTATAGACCCTTCTGGAAAAGAGATGGTGGGAGAGCCTGGAAAAGTAGGCCAAAACCAGACAACATTGAAGAGATTAGGAGCTCAAAAGGGTGTGTATTTGATTATAGCTCTGCAGTGTGGGTCTAAAAGCTGATTACAATCAGTGATGATCACACAGAAAAACTGAGAACTTATTTAAATAAAGCAGATGAGCGTGGAGGTCTAAGAAGAACTCTCAGTACCAAAGCTCTCATTATCAACCTTGATGTTTCAAGCACCTAGGAAATTTGACTGATTTCTTTGTTTCCACGTCTCAGATTTGTTTTTCTTAGTACTGTACATTCCTCTAAAACTATTCTCTATGTATATTATGTTCTTATATTATGCATATGAAAAAGTAATACCACAGTGTCTCTGTATTTAAAGTCACCACACAAATAGAGTGTTTTTGTAAAGTATCTTTTGGGGAAACAAAAACAAGCTGTCTGTTCCTGCTGAGTCAAATTAAGCACTGTCAGTCTGTCCATTGATTTTCTGCCTCCTTAAGTCGGGATGTCAGACCGCCAATCAAATTACCAACAATGCTGATTATCCAGACCTCTCAGGACCTTACACAAATAATCATCCAGACCACCTCTACTCCTTACTCTTGCTGTCTTTTATTCTACAATCAACTCTCATGCAGAAAGAGAAAGATGTAATAGTTGCAATGTATGCACATGATGATTTTTAAAAAAATAAAAATGTGTAAATGCTGCTGCACTCGTCATGCTCTTCATACATATTGTAACTTTCCCCATTTTGGTGTAACTCATCACATATGCCGAAAAGTGGCTTCATGGTAGAGATATAAAATACTGTACAAGACCAACTACTGAGACCAACCCTTTGTTTAACAAGAAGGGAATATATATATATATATATATATATATATATATATATATATATATATATATATATATTCCCTTCTTGTTAAGAGACTGGTATTCAAATTTTCAAAGAAATTTGTATGGATATTTTTCCACACCTCCAAAGTTCAATCTAGATGCAGGTTGCATTTTCTGCTTCTCATGATCCAAGTCATCCCAAACTCATTCAATGATATTGAGGTCTGGACTCTGGAGTGGTCAGTCCATTATTTTAAGAACACCTGAAACTTCTTTGTTTTTGTCTATTTGCATTTCTAAGAGCTTCTTGACAGCTACACATCCTTTCAGACCCATAGCACTGAGTTGTCTTCTCACAGTCAAAGGATGGACAGAAACACCTATGGATTTTTTCAGATCTGAAGCAAGCTTGATTTTCTCCTAACTAAATATGAAAGCTTTAGTGATTATCTGACAGTTTTGATGGTCTACCAGCTCTTGCTTGGTTGTTAGGAGTCCAATTTTATCTTTACCTTTTCATAGTTTTTTTTTTCCCCAGTTTATTTCTCTTTGACTTCCCCTCTCCTTATACAACAGGGTTATCTTATATGTAATCTCCTCAGGAATATCTTGTAAAATAACTTGTACTTAAGAGTTGTTTTGACTGGAAATCAAATAAATGAAGGCTGGTCTTGGTGTCTTTTGCACAGTCCTGTACATGTAAAATGTGGCAGCAGTATAGATCTTATAGCTTTTAGAAATATATTTCTGCCTATAATGCAGCATGCAGATCAAAGCTACAAATCCATTACAAACACAACTTATAGTAACTTTTTTTTTTAAATAAACAAATAATGTTGTACATTATTTATTATAGTACATAATACATTTAACGTTGTACAATCTGTTGTACATTTTTCCTGGCAGAAATTTCTGTTACTTAGTTCTGGCCAGTATATTGCCTAAAATAGTATTAAAGTCCCAAAAAAACAGTTCAAAATACACAAAAAATACAAAAAAGTAAACTATTGTTTCCTATTTGGAAACTTTAAGACCCATTCAGAACAAGCTATTTTAGATTTGTAAGATATTTGGTTAGGAAAGAGTAGATGTACTTTTTAAGCATGGGGTCATTAACAGATATATAATACTGTAATACCATGATATATTTGAAGACTTGAATTTTATCAGTATTACAAAAAATCATGGTCACCCCTTAATTAGACTCATTCAATGTAATTATGCTGCATTCCAAAATTTTTCAATACAAAAATTGATAAATCTGCATTTAATTGCCAACAGCCCTTACTGTTACAAAAGTCAGCACACTGAGAGATGCAGAGTCGGTTGGTGCTGAGCTCCGCTGCTTCCTTTCATTCACTCCTTTTCCTGTATCCTTTAAATCTGTAAACAGGAAGTAGTAACGGTTAACTGCAGAGGCATTTCAAATTGTTGCCCATCACAATGACAGTGTAACACAATGGGAACTTATGGACACACATATTCTGTGGACCTAAGTCAGTGCTTGTACTGTAATGCTGCAATTCACTGGAAACTGCCAGCGTTTGACTGGAGTTCAACTGAAGCTACATTAAGCTGTTAGCACCAACTCTTAGCCTTTTTTGAGGAACCCAACAGCTTCATTCTGCTGACGATCTGGCCAAACTGCCTGTTTATGAAATCTGAATTACATGACTAAACTATCCAAGGAGGCCATGAGAGAGGTCAGCACAGAGGCCATCTGCCTAAAAACTGAGGGGCCTTGTGTTGTCTTGGAAGCCACGCTAGTGTACGAACTCACATTTCCTGACTGAGAAGCAAGAGATCAATCAGGGTCAAAACCATTGCACTCAGTTTACTAACTGCATGGGCAGGGCTATTTTTACCCCTCATCCAGGGAATGAGATGTACAGAGAAATAGCATGAATGTTAAAGAGCCCATACGGAAGCTTCTTTGATTTTGTGAAGAGTTGTAGTCTATAGTGTAGTCCATAAACATTGCTTCAAAACAATGTACCATTCACTTCTGAGTCTGTATATGAAATTTAAGCTGCAAAAAACAGTCCATTTTGAATTATTTTTTGACGTCACAAAACAAACACATCTACATCTGCTGAAAACACACTGAGCCAGGATTAGCATAGACATGTCAGATGTGAAGAACTATTTGATTCAAACCGTATTATTACTGTATCAGTGGCACATGCAGTCAAACTATCTGATTCTACAGCCAGAACAGAGCTGGACAAATGGCCAGAAAATAAATAAATAATTATATAAATAAAGTCTGCACTTTGATGGAGTGGTGACCTGTCCTGGGAGTTTCATGCCTTCTGCCCAACAAGCTCTGGGATAAGTTTCAGCACTCCCATGAGCCAGGAGGATAAGTGGTTTAGACAATTAGTGAATGAAAACTCTCACAATCAAAGTAATTCCAAACACAGTGATGCTGAGGTCTGAACTCTGGGGTGATCAGTTCAATGTTTTGAGAATACCAGCTGCTTCTCTGTTTGATTTGCAAATTTTCTTAACTTTTATCCATTTTCTTTTCTCAGTAAGAGCTTCTTGACAGCTACACATCCTTTCAGACCCAGATGGACAGGAATAGCTGTGGGTTTTTACAGATCTGAAGCAAGAGTGGAGCTTGATTTTCGCCTCTCTCAGGTCTACCAGATCTTACATGGTTGCTGGGAGTTTCATTTTCGAAACTTCAGTTTTTGAAACTCCTGTTTTCCACTTATTTCCCCTTGACTTTCTTCCTTATGGTAGTAGATTATCTTATATAATCTACTGAGAAATATCTACTGAAAACATAATGACTTGTACCTGTTTTGACAAGAAAAGTTAAATAAATGATGGGTGGTCTCTGACATCAAAAGCTTTTTGGAGCTTTTCTAGCAGTTATTACTAATGAAATGTTCACATGATACATAGATCAGTCCACATTTTTAAACAGTGTAACATAAATAACAACAAAAAAGGACTTGGGAGACTTTTATGACTTTGCTGGCGTTTAGATTAAACACATCAGCTTTAGTCATACTCTCCAGTCATTACTGTAGCGCTCTAATAACAGGCTCTGAATCCACACACACCCACCCACGAGCAAAAATCAGCCCCCCAGGACAAACAGGTGTGAGGGTCAAACAGAATTCAGCATTACCTTTAGGCATAAATCTCTGATGCCCCACAGTGTTGGACTGTGTACATATCGTAGGTCATGCGTACAGCTGTTCACTGCTCTCAGATCCTCTCTCTCTGACTCTATCTCAGCAGCTGTAGTCTTCTCTCATCTCACGCAATCACACACACATTCAGGTTGAGGGACTGTGTGATGAGCCCAACCCCGATGCAAGCCACCATGACTCTATGTATTAAAAAGCCTGCCGTCATTATTCAGTTATACTTTATAATAACAGGCTCTAATAAATAACAGCATCATTATCATCAAATAGTTTGTTTGCTAATTATATCATTTATACATACAGGGAGCAAATAAAATGGGCTGTGAGTGCATTTTGCAGCACTACATGTTCATTATAGTGTCTTCCTCAGTATAAAGACCATGTTTTATCTAAACAATGTGACAGATTTCTTTTCCAAACTTTACCAAAGGTGCTGTAAACACCCGAATGCATTGTTTGCAGACATGCATAAGGTTCAGTATTATTTCCAAGGCAGCACCTTCACATGTACCATTCTACTCAAATGAAACCCACTTTCACCTATAAACAAAAAAAACATGCCCATTTGTATTAACAAAAATCTGAAAGCAGTTAAGTGATCCCAGACTTTTGAGGGACAGTGTACAGTTATTTGCTATAACTTTTGCTAGAGGCAAAAAACTTTTGCATGGCAGGAAGCAAACT
Source organism: Pygocentrus nattereri (assembly GCF_015220715.1). Lineage (NCBI taxonomy): Eukaryota > Metazoa > Chordata > Actinopteri > Characiformes > Serrasalmidae > Pygocentrus > Pygocentrus nattereri. The sequence continues at coordinate 14,885,117 of NC_051238.1, read as the reverse complement.
TTCTATGCAAGTGTACAGTATATCACTGGTTATGAGTGCTGTGTCAACTGAAAAGCTGGAGCCAGACCCCACACAGTCTATTGTCTGACCTTTGACACTGACAGCATGAGAACTCTCTTTAAATGAAAATCTCACCCACAAAAATAAACAAACAAAAGCCAGAGTTTCTCCCACTGCATACATGTACTGGCAATGTCAGTTATGGAATATAGCCTAGAATGACAAGTCAGTCCAGTCCTTCCATCTGTGAAAGAAAGTACATTTTTATTTTGTCTATGTAGAACATGACTGAGACTCACCAGTGTGATCAGATGTTAGTTTATATGTCATGATCTGGATGGTAGGTCCTAGACTCAACTATGACTCCATTTACAAGCCTACAGTTCACATCAGAAGATGACTAAGTCTTCAAAGCATTCAGTGATGATTTACAGGTTTCATGTTAGTGAACAACTGCATTAGAATCACCAAATTACAATTAGTTTGCCACAATTCGCCCAAATGCAGTTAATGAGTCAAGACACAGCTGACTTGCTTCTTTATTTTCATATTGGAGCTACAAGGCTAATAACCAAAGTTCTTTTAAGAAAATCTATCCACTCAGCAGCTATCTTGGCAACACCAGTGGGCAGTCATTTTCAGTCATTCCCATCATTGACGTAAGAAAGGCCTAATTACCAGATCAAAAAGCTATTTGAAATCACTCTTGAAATCAGATAGATGTCTCATGCATAGTTTGTAGCTTTTTGCTCAAATACACAGAAAAAAAATTTCTCTTCAAGTTCTGGCTACTGCACTTGCACAGATCTCTACAACTGAGCCCATGTAGAACGCTCTTTTCCTCTGTAACCAGCAAGCTGATTGCAGACTTAAGGGCATGATTTACTCCCTATAAAGACACGTTGAGTGTTACAAGCTTTTCATTTTCTAACCATCGACTTGTCTTCTCCTTTATAATGTCTCTGGTTGAACTTAGTTTTATGGCTGTGTACGGTTCTGTTCATCAAAAGGCTAGTACTTTTGATCCTGGAAGGAATTGCTGATTTTAAAGCATGTTTGTTGCGATATTTAGGTCTTCTTTGCTTTACTGTTTTCTTTATTTTATATAGAACACTCCAGGTTGTGCATTCTGATGAATATCTTACTGAGTGCCGCAGACCATCACAGCCATGATGTTGCAATAGCAAACTTCCTCTCATGTTCTTTTGCTTAAATTTGTTATACTAAGCAAGCATATATGAGATTATTGCCAGCTCAACAGTTTGAGGCAAGTTTGTGATGCAATTTTTATGCTGCTAGTCGGTGGTTATGTATTTCCATTACTTGTGAACATCAGACACCAAACATGTCTTGGCTCAGGGTCAGCTCTAGCAGTTTGGGGAGCTAAGCATGTGCCTAGTGTCCCATTTGCATTCCAAACATTTATACTTACAAATCTTAAATAAACATCCCTAGGAATCCTAACTTTGTTCATATATAACATTAGCCAACCAGTTAGCTGTGCTGATGAGGCTAACTAATAACAACCACAAATGGTGCAAATTATGCATAAAAAAGACAATTTTGTGTATTGCTGATGAGAACAGAGTTCTAACAGCATCTCAGGAGTCTCTAACCCAGTCGCTTTTCCCCCTCTTTCCAGCATGTTATTAGACAACTATGTAATTACATAAAAGTTGTTAGAGGGGCCTCTGGTGGCCATGGGGCCCTAAGCAGCTGCTTATGTCACTTCACAGGTAGAGTTGGCACCGTCTTGGCTAATAGACTACCTTTGATTTTTCACCTCTTCATCCATTTCTTCAAGGATACTGGGCAAAAAGCGTAAAAAAGTTACGCTTCTTCTAGTGTTCTACAGTTTGACAAGCATACTCATTTGGCTTAGCGACAAGTTGGTGGCCATTGGTTCCACTGAATGGTTGTACCAAACCAGGCATGAATACCCAGCCAGCTGATAGAAAATGGGTCAGGTCCTCATCCTTACTGCTTCCAGATCAACCTAACACATACTGACAAGGATGAATAAAGGACAATGCAATCTGATTCTAGACCAGCACTACAGTGAGCTGACTGGGAGAGCTACAGGCCACTGGCTGTGAAGGAAATAGAACAGGACAGTGGGAAATAGATAAAGGACTGCTGTCAGAAAGCCTTGAATAAGCTACATTAGTCTGACTTGACAGGATGTTTGAGTAGATGTAGAAGAAATGGGCCAGGAGAGACTTCTTGTTCCTAAATGAATAGTGCTATGAGAATTGGAGGCTGATGAAATGGTAGTTCTTCTAACATTAAGCGCTAGGAGGTCTTAAACTAGCTTAATCTTGATTAAATGCATTGATGTAATAACTAGGTTGCATTTACTGAATGTCATCCCTCAACAGTCTTTCACTGCCCACATTAAAATTCATCTGTAGAACAGCTTTCTCTCTTGGCCATTAAAGAAGAATCCAAAACAAAACCTAGAAATAACAAAAATAACCTAAGAGCACTTCTCCTGTTTTCTGTATTCCCACAACTGCATCGCATACATGAACCACAAAATGCCTTTAGGGAAAAATGGACACATTAGAAAGGGAAAGGCCAGACTGTACTGCTCTGCAACACCCACCATTCCATCCCACCCCAATCCTTTGATAGGCCGGATCAGAGGCATCAGTATTCAATAAAGGAGGAGGACATCAGTGTTGGGTAAAGGGGGGCAATAAACTCTGCAGGAAAGTAGATCTCCAGGAGAACGATCAGTAACCATTATTGGAGAGCAAGGGTTCACTACACTGGTCCTGGAGGTCCAGCAGTTTGGTGATTTACTAGCTCAAAGTAGGTGTGGTGAGAACCAAACTGCGCCAGAAACCTGCCCTCCAGGACTAGAGCTGCGCACCCAGTTCCTGAACACAGGACCAGTTTCCCCAGATCCAGATTAAACCTTAACCTGGACTAAAAATAATTTCCAACAGTGAGTCATCATTGATACTCTCCATGACTAGGTTTAATCTAGGTCCAGGAAACTGACTCAGAGTTCATAAGTATTCAGTAATCTTAACCGTTGTCCAATGACAATACAGAGCACAGGTCAAGAAAATCTTATCCTCAAAGGGCTGGGGTGGCTAGCGGTTTGCATTCCAGTCAAGCAGAAGCACAAGCGATTCCACTTGTTTAATCGGTTGGTGTCCTTCATTAAACACCAATTAGTTACCTGAGGTCAGTTTATGCTTTTCTAGGCATGAAAAGCTGGAGCCAGACCATCCCTATCCAGATACGATTAGTGACCCCAGATATAGATGTGTGGAATTCCAGCATTTGTTTTTTTTTAATTCAGCAGTTGTATTCTCAAAATGTAGTCATTCAAAGTGGTTTGATCCAAAATAATCCATCCTAGAGAAACATACTAAACCAGAATTGTTTGCATCAGATGTTAATGTCTGTAAAAGCTCCCCTCACAAAGGAAAAGTAGTACATAAAGAAGAACTTTTTCAGATTTATGACTACATATAATACTGAACTCAGTAACTGAATAAACTCAAAACGGATGCAGACTCCCTGCTGGTTTTGGATAGTGAATCAAATGGCAATGTCCAGTGAACATCTTTTGGTTCCAAAATCCTAACAAAATCAGTACAATGAACTATTCCACATCAAATGACTGAAGAGGTTTACATCGCAACTGTTTTGTGACTCAAATGTTTGCAGTTTACAGTATTTAGAGCATTTAGAAAAATACCTCATAACCAAAGAGAATGTTCTAGAGCAGGGCTCAGGAAGTGCTGCTCATCGGTTAATTACTAGGTTTAGTAAGTGCTTTAAAAACACTGCTATAATTTGAAATCAGCATGATGCAAAGCTGATAGAATGGGGAGGGGGGGTTAAATAATGAGTGATTAATTGAGGAAGGGATTAAATAAAAGACCATTCTATTTCCTCTGGCTCTCTCCCATCTAGTCCATCTAAGCAATGCTGGCAACTTGAAACGTATAGATTGATCGTATTCACACAAACTATACAAAGTGAAAACAGTTATCAAACGCTGACTAATAACTAGATGGATGAGAATATCCAACAGATCAATAACACAATCTGTACAAACTCAAGAGCCACTGCAAGAAAGAGATTAAAAATCAGAGGGCAAGCAGTGCAACCAGCACAGTACTCAGGGTTTAACATGAACATAGAGGCAGAGGACTATTCATCAAAAGAATGTGCTCTTTTAAAACTTCTTTAAATATTTGTCTTAAAAGAAGAGCAGCAAATCACTCCTCACAGCATTATTCTCCCAGAAATAAAGGAAATCCTGATTTAATAAATGAGGGTTAAGCTAACCACATGACTGCCCAATAAGAGAAGATAATGCCATTCCTACTGGACAGTCTTTACTTTTGGCATAAGTTACACAGCAACTGAGAAATCCAGCTTTTTGAAAGTCAGCTTTGTTGGATGTGATTATATTGATAGGATGCTTAATGAAGAAGTCCACCAACTTAGCACAAGATTCTGCATATTTAAATTGTGGAAATATCATCCAGAGTGGTTTGATGTGAAATGCTCCACAGCAGAGAAACTTAAAGTTCACAGAACTGCTCACAGTGTTGGTGACTGGAACCAGACATTTGAGGCTTTTAATGCCCCTTAAAAACTACCTCCCTGAGCACTTGCATGGAATGTTTACAAATACTCTGGTTGATGTCTGAGACGCTGCCTTACAATAGCTTTGAGATAAGGTTTTGGCCTAAAACGCATTTTTTAAAACCAATTCATGGTGGAGAGATACAAATGTTTGAAGTACATGCAAGAAGAATAAGAGCTTGAACATTCAAGATGAAAACCAGTCCGCAAAGAAAAAGTTTTCAGATTCAATCACCACTGTCACCACCTCTGTACAGAACGTGGGGTAGGTAAGTTCATCCATTATACAACATTCCACATCAAAACACTTCTTTGTTTAGGTCTCAGATTGAATTATTCAGAAATTTAGAAAAACAAATCCCCTTTAAGCAGGAGCAGGGATTTGCTGCCCTCTAGTGGACAAATATGAATAATTTGAACAGTGCTGATCCACAGACATCTTGGTGCCCAAAAGCGGTTTCTAATCAAAATTTAAGCAATTCCAAGACCCATTTCATGAAGCAGCAACAGCAATGAACCTAACAAAATCAGTTTGTGATGAAATCATGAGAATGCCATTTATGAAAAACACCCAAATCAATATGAAACACATTTATTTAAAATCAACGAAAAAACAAAAAAAAAATAAGATTAAGACAAAAAAATTCTTAAAATAAAAGCAAAAGCTGGCCAGATACGCCTAGCATCACCATGACAACTATCGAGAGAATCATGAAGTAAATAAAATAAAATGTTTATAATGCGATTCTTTTTACTCTGCATGATCATTGGGTTCTTGACGATGCAGTATTAGGAACTGATTACTGGTTTTAGATGGAGAAGTCAACACCATGTTACAGGCCTGATTTCATTCTTCTCCTAGACAGGCACAAAACGGATTCTAACCATCCACATCCAAGCAAAAGCCTAAAACAAAATACAAAAGACCAAAAAATTAATGAAAATGTACTAAAATTTAATCGTTCATAAAAGTTGGAAAATTATTACCACTCTGAGTGTGACAGAACACAAGAAGAAATATTAGAGTTGGTTTTAGTACAATATATTTTTCATCATGAGACACAGAAACCCATGTTTGTTATTTCTCCCCATCTCTCAAATAAGTTTTTTTTTTCCCAAAGCTTCTCTATGCAAAAAAAATGGAATTAGAATATATTATGGGAAATATGAAAGCTTTGAGACGTCAAATATAAAACAAAGTCACTCAGGCAAAAAACGTTATTTGAGAAGCTGGTCCAGATGAAGGGGGTGAGGGGGCGGGGGGGGGGGGGGGGATGGGGGGGGGGGGGTTTACCCGAGAAACCTAATGTCACCCCAGATCTACTTCTGGAGTGAAGATTAGCAAGACTCAGAGACATGGTCATGAAAGGGTGGGGCAAAAAAATACATGTAACATGATTTGACTTTTTGCAAACATTAATATGATTTTTAATGTGCCCATGCTTGTTGAAGTGATTAATGAACAGCACATTATTCAGTTCCCCCAAATGAACATGTAATATTCCTGTTTCTATAGTCCTTCTTTAAAAATGGCAATTGCAAAAATCTTAAGCGCTCGAGAAAGGCAAATCATTTCCATTAGGGGTGGGGGCGGGGGGGGCAGTGATTGGGTTTGGGGACTTAGGATTTTTTTTGGGAAGGAAAAGCAGAAATTGAGAGTGTGTGAGAAGACAAACTTCTCTCTCTCTTGTTTACTCCTTTCTGTAAACTAAGGAGTAAAACCTTAGTCGTTTTCTGCCTTTGCCGACACTGTTTCCAATAACTGTTGAATGGGGCTGGAATGCTGGCCAGTAGGGCAACAGGTCTTCATTTCAGCATTCTAGAAGAAAGACAGAAACAAACAGGAGAGTGAGAAATGTTATCGATTTCCCATTTCATTAACTTTAAAATCCAAATTCCTTTTAAGTACAACATTCATTAAAAAAAAAATGTTTAATTAAACTGGACCAAAGGCACTTTTCGCAGTAATAGAGGAGCTTCTGCACTACCATTTACCACCAATAGGAGGTGATGATGCTCTGCAGCTATACATTTATTCCATTTAGGTCCAATGAAATGCATCCTCTCAAAGTATTATTAAACACTGCAGAAATTAACTAATGACCCACCAGCCATGCTGGGAATGTAAATATATTCTGTGCATCACTTAAAAAAAAAAAAGAAAAATAAAACACATGGCAGACTTTCTGCACTGTAAGACCAATCAAATTGCAGGAGAGAAAGAAAGAGTTATTTATTTTCACTGATATGTTCTTGGTACTTGTATTGTAATGATTACCTGGCTCAGAGCTGCTGCTGGGGTGGTTATGCATGTGCATTTTAGAGCAGTGTGCAGTTAGACTTCTTCTTGGCTTTCTTCTTTTCCACCGGCGTTTTTCTATTAATCTGTCTTACCAGGTCGTAGAAAATCTGACACAGAGACAGACACAGGTAATGCTTAAAATAGTACGAAAGGCTTTTAATAGCAAATACCTCTGGCTTTACAGAAGCAGATTAAGCCTGATCACGGAATGGATATCTGTAGACAAGTTTCCACGCATATTAGCAACAATTTTTAAACCAACCAGATTTTTCTGTGAATGTTGCCACTCTTCCAGATTACTGAACATTACTGATATCTGATAAACTTAAACGCCCAGTAAAGCAGATCACAATGCTTTTGACTTAAGTGCCTAGAATATCTGGAGAGAAGACATTAAACAAACCAACGTTTTGCACAATACAATTAACAGTCCAACATGAAACGAATCTAGTGAGATGAAAGTATAGTGACCGCTCGCTCACCTCATTGACATTGATCTTTGATTTGGCGGAGGATTCTAGAAAGGCACAGTTATTCCACTGACGAGCAAGATTCTGTCCCTGCTCTTTCCCCACAACCCTCTCATCCTCCAGATCACACTTGTTCCCCACAAGAATCATCGGAACCTGCAGACAAAGATAATCACACTACATGTTGGCCCTTGTATTGACACACATGGGACTGAAGTGCTGACTTGAGACTGCTCAAACCAGAATTAAACATTGATTAACTATGACTAGGCTATGATGTGTACCACAAGACAGGGTCTCTCAGAACAAGGCAAAGGGTTAGACAGGGTTGAGCAGCGTGAAGTGAAAGCCATACGCTGATATTTTTCACTTAATGGACAATATTACTTACCCCCAAACCCAAAAAAGAAATAAAATGAACAAATCTAAAATAAATAAAGAGGCTAAAGAAGAAAAATAGCTTATTTTGTAATGCATCTATTTTATTAATGTTTTTTTTTCTTTTTAAGGTAAATTTAATTGAATAAAAAACATCACTGATAAAACAATTACTGTAACAAAAAGCATAATAAATGACTACTCTGAGGATCACACCCAAACTGGCAACAACAAACATGTTTTGGCTGTTTAAATGTACACTATACAAACAAAAGTACAGAGATAGCTGCGCATTACATGTACAGGAGCTTTTATGACATCCCTTTCTAAATCTATAAGCATTAATATGGTAATATTATAAGTTTCCACTCTTCTGGGAAGCTTTCTATAAGATTTTGAAGTGTGTCTGGGAAAATTTGTGCCCATTCATCCAGAAGAGCATTTGTGAGGTCAGACACTGAGGTCAGACAAGAGGGCCTGGTTTGCAATCTTCGTTCTAGTTCATCCCAAAGGTATTTGATGGGGTTGAGGTCAGGGCTCTGTGCGGGCCAGTCAAGCTCTTCCACACTAAACTCACCCAGATCTGCCTTAATAGGCTTTGCTTTGTGCTCTGGGGCTCAGTCAGTAAAGTTCTCCTAGCATTTGCAGAACCCAGATTCCATCAGACTGCCCGATAGAGAAGCGCGATTCTTCAATCCACAGAATAAAATGTTTCCACTGCTCCAGAGTCCAGTGACAGCGTACTTTACAACTGCCCCCCATCTTTATGCTGATGTTAATGCCAGAGGAGGTTTGGAGTTCTGCAGCAGAGCGTTGGTGACTTTTATGCACTATGTGCTTCAGCACTTGGCGACCCGCTCTGTAACTTTACATAGTCCGAGTTGCTGTGGTTCCTAAACACTTCCAGTTTTCAATAATACCACTCGTAGCTAAATGTGGAATATCTAGGCAGGATAAAACTTCACGAACTAACTTGTTGCAATGGTGGCATCCTATTACAGTACCACACTAATTCAGTGAGCTCTTTAGAACAACCCATTATTTCATCATGTTCGTAAAAGCAGATTGCATGGCTAGGTGCTTGATTTCATACAGCTGTGCCAATGGGACTGAATGAAAACACCTGAAATCAATGATTAAGAGGTGTATCCCAATACCTTTGTCCACACAGCATATCAGTGGTGGACAGCAAATAGGAGGGTGGAAACCAGCATCTTTTTAATCAACGTCTTAAAAAGGAAAACTTTATCAACTCTGCAGTTAAAGGTAGCGATATTTCAGATTCTGCATGATCAACGAGACACTTTTTTTTTCCTTAATAAATGCAACTGAGAGCACTCAAGATATCTAGGAATCTGGAGCAGTAAAATGTATTTGAAACGTACCTGGTATTAAACCATTATTGGCATCTTACATTATAAAAACAGCTATACTGTGCGGTAGTAGTACTATATTGCAGTTTCTTTTGGTGGATTTCTTAACTAAACATGGCCAAGAACCTGACATTTCAGCAGCAAGACTTCACTGCAAAGAAAAAGGCCAACCACAGACTGCTGTTTTTATGCGACATGGAGGTGGACTCTCTCCTTGTCTTTAAATACGCTGCTTCTGCTGACTTGCTAGCATGTGGCTTGCTATCACTTCCCTTCCAACTAATAAAAACATGTAAACATGGGGTTTCTTAAAAGAAGTTAAATATCGGTAATCTGAATGGCTTTATCAATTTCAAACATTTTAATGATCAAATTGATAGTATATCAAAGCAAAGTATATTCAGTAAAATTGAATTACAGAATATACTTAGTATCTTTAACACTGTGTCCTACTTTGCATGTTATATAATCTAATTTTGAGAACTTTAATCTGTTTAAGTTCAGGAAGTTGTGCTCATTGTAAATAAGTAAGTAAGTAAGTGAGTAAATAAATAAACACACTGTGGGCAAAGCTGTTTGATTAATTGTTTATGGGCTTAATACAGTAAAATGCAAATCATAGGACAAGGTCATACCCATTTTCACATTCTAGCATACCTCCCACTCCCAGTGTTAGATTTTGTATTAATCAGGATCAGAATGAGGAAGATCAGGTTTATTGTTAAAAATAAAGATGCAGCAGTACTACTCACATCCTCTGTGTCTTTAACCCGTAAGATCTGTTCTCTCAGGTCCTGCAGGTCATTAAAGGTGGACTGTGCCGTGATGGAGTAGACCAGAGCGAAGCCCTGCCCATTCTTCATATACAGATCCCTCATCGCCGTGAACTGCTCCTACAACACGCACGTGAATACACCAAACAAAGTTTACCATTTCCATTATATCGATGACATACTTTAGCTGAGCTCAAGCACTTGAGTTGTAAGAAAGTGCAGAAAAGCCCTTGTGTGCAAGTGTCTTGAAGTCTATACTTAACATTAACTACTATCTGCACCGTGCTATCTTCAGGGCTAACCCACAACCTAGCCAATCTAGCGCTGAGTGGAGAAGAGCCTTATGAATGATTTAATAGTTTCACTGTTATAAGTTTTACATTTTACCGTAAAAGCTTTAATAAGCACAAGCAAAACGTAAGGAAAAAAAAAGTTGAAGTTACACTTACTGTGCCTGCTGTGTCGAGTATTTCTAGCATGCATTGTTGCCCGTCCACTTCTACTTGCTAAAGTGAGAGAGAAAATGTGAAATGTGAACCACAACGAAAAAGAAATCATCATCATCTCAAAACAGAACTCTGTCTGCTGGGTTTGTCGTACCTTCCTATATGAGTCTTCTATTGTGGGGTCATATTTTTCCACAAATATTCCCTGAACAAACTGGACTGTCTGTGGAGATGAGAGATGATCACAATTATGCACTGAAATCAAACCCAAAGGGAGGCTATAGTCAAATGGCAGACCAAAATTTAATTTAATTTCAACATGCTGAGATTATCTTCTCTTTTTTTTTTTCCTCTTACCAGTGCAGATTTCCCCACACCTCCTGAGCCCAAGACCACAAGCTTATATTCACGCATGCTGGGGTCTCTCTGTGCTCGCCTCTACAGCCTATCGACAGACCAGAGAACAACTCTATTAACACACAGTTGATGCTTACTGATGCTCAGTTCACACGTATATTACAAACTTGTCTTTAAGTGTGACAAACAGAAATCATTCAACAACTCAATAACAAAAGTACAGAACAAAAAAAACAAAAAACAAAAAAAAAACCAAAAAACAAAAAAAAACCACAAACAGGAACAATTCATTCACCAAAGTCTAAAACATAAAACTTGGTATGCAAATATTGATTTGAGGGCAGAGAAATCAACAGTCTGGATTAGGGGAGAGGTAACAAGAGGGTTTTAGGGTTTCAGTCAGGGCTGTGGTTGTCACACTGAGGTTACAACGGAAGTTCCTAACTGCTGTTTCAATTTACTCATTCTTTTTGCTTATTCACCTTCTATCTGGAGATACATGATCATTCCCTTGGATTCTTTTGCTGTACCTCTTCTTTCACCCTACACCACTCTGCCTTGGCCCCTTTTTAGATTGCATGAAATCCATCAGCAGACATGTTGGTCAATGTCAAATCAAAATATCAGTTTATCAGCAAATGTTAGACAGTGGTAAATCACACAATTCATCTTCAGTCACTCTTTGCTACTCAAAGGCCATATCTGCATGGGTTAGTTTTAAATAAGAAGACTTGTGGTAGCAAGTAATTTCAACAAATCTGCTGTACTCAACCGCTCATTTTTATGGCTTTACAGCGGCAACATAGATGATAAAAAAAAACTAAAAAAAAAAAAAAAGAAAGAATATAGGAAGAGGGTGAAAAATGTAAAACTACTCACTCATTTGCTTACTCGTTCTCTCCCTGCCTGCCCCACTCTCTCCCCTCACCATCTCCCTCTGAACAAGCCATATAAGGACAGCTCGCTCACTCCCCTTCTCAGACCATTCCACAACAGCGCTCACTTTCCAATACACCCATCCTCTCTCAATATTGAAGGCAACACTAATGTAAAAGTACTGAAAAAAGTACCAGGTATAGGAGTTAATGTCACAAAGCATGTTGATAGAAGGTTCATTCTCTGTGCTCTTGCTGCGAGTTAAAAGCATGTACATGTCATATTTCCGATATTGTTGACAGAGAATCTAAAAATAGCCTAAAAACTAAGACAAAAAAGAACTCAACTTGCTCAGTGAAAGACTTATTCCTCACATACATTAAAGCAAGGACTAGAGTAGCCACCAAAGCTTTTAGCAGGGCTTTAGAAGACACTGATAGTTTTATGACAACAGCATCTATAGCCATCATTAAACCACAACACAATTCCACTATATTTGGTGGAAAAGAGCAGATTCAATCATTTAATTTCAGACTAGTGAAACATGGGTAAACAAATGCCAGTACTATGAAGGTGTAGTTTGGACCTGCCACTGGCCTATGAGTTATAAATCAGCTCCAAAATCTACCCAAATGAGGCATCATAGACTCTCCTCTCCTATATACCGCCTGGCAGTGCCAACTACTCTCTCAGTCTCTCTTACACACAGAGACCTCATTAGCATTGCTAATGCACGCCCCAGCTCGGAAGAGCAATGAGAGAGTGGCACGAAGCAAGCATTGTCCTCTCTCGCCAACTCACAAACAAGCGTTTATATTAGCACAAATCTATGTCAGAAATGCAGGCTACCTCCATACATACAGAAGAAAATAATGAGGCCAAGTTACAATACTAAAGTAAATGGAATTTTAAATCAATGTCATGGTTGCAGTTTACACCCACCATTACAAATCCTCTTCACTATGAAGAGGAGGTACACCTTCATCTTAAAGTCTAAATGAGTTTTGGACATTGCTGTGGTTTTGTTTAACCACCCAATCAAAGTCAATTCTATAATCATCCACAGTTGTAAATATTACACCCAAACACAGGTGAAAATTCCTCAATGGGTACAACTACAGCTCCAGTCAGGCCTTCACAGCATCAGGTGGATCAGAGTTATGCAAAGGCTAGCAGGTTAGCTGCTCTGTATGTGGATGCGCGTGTTAGCAACAGCTCTGTATTAATGCCAGCTGCAGAGATAAGCCTGGCGTTTGATAGCAGGCAGCAACACACTATTTGGTAAATAGGAGGCTAATCGCTCTCTTGCTCACTTCCACTGATAAAAAGGCTAAAGCAGCTGCAAACAGCGCTTATGTTGCTTTATCTCACTCACACAGACACACATATGCACAGTTTAAGTGCTTGCATACTCAATGCAGCCTTGGACAAAACTGGCAAGCGACTAGAGAAAGTACTAACATAGTTCAGAGAAAGCTCATGGAAAATGTTTTTGACTTCAAAGTCAAAAGGCGAAAAAAAAAAAAAGGATTCAAGTATAACAGCACCTGGTTTTATCCCCCTACTTTACTGCTATAATACTTATATTTTTGTGTAATGCATTGATTTAAATGAATAAATTGGTATAAAATTATTAATAATGTTTTTATTAACGATTGTTTAGAAATGATAGATTTTAATGCAGCATAATAAATTCCATAACAGGAAAAAAGTTCCAACTTTTTCAACATTTTCTTGAAAATTCTGTTAAGAGATGACAGAATGAACCAAATTACTGCACATGCACAGCCCTAGAGTGACAAACGTGCTAGAACCGTTTGAACTGGGGTTGAACTACGTTCTTTCATGTGGACAGAGTGACTTAACCACTCAGCTATTAAGATAATTAGAAAACACACATGCTATCCTGAACTGCAAAACCGTAAAAAGGTTTTCAGTGTAACAACTTAGGCCTGAGCAATTACTACAAATAATCAGCATGACATTTTTCAGTGAAAAACCATAATTACTGATAATGCACTCCCTCTTTAATTTAAATCATATATTAAATGATACAAAGAAACGCAACATCTCTTCTTCATCTATCATTATAAACATCGAGTTGTGTTTAAACTCCTGAAAGCCAGCTGGCAGTGTTGTATTCCATCTTCGGCCATTAGACTCCTCTACTCAAACATAAATAAGTAGCATAAGAGTGCAATGCTAACATTAGCATTAGCAAACCTAGCTGACTAGTAACACTACCACAGACGGCTAAATCTGAAAATTCTGGTGTTCTAACAATTTGGTCCATCTATCGAGCGAGCATGACTATATCATTACTTGAGTTTTTAAATGTTAATTCAAGTCTACTGTGCACTCTATAGTACTGTCCAGCTCAAAATTACAACTTATCCTAAATCATCTTATATGGGTATCAAAATATCCTACTTATTCTTTTCATGCTAATAACATTCTGTTAAGCAGATTTAGACAAGGCTCAAGTCGGCTTCCTATGTACCAGCTTTTAGTTTGAATTTCCCTTGCCCACCTTAATTGCTGCAGCAGTTATGGTTGAAAACACAGCACCATTTAATAGGAAAACTCAAACAAGAAGCTGATGAATAGGAAGCAAACTTCAGCTTCATGTGATTTAGGCAATCAAAATGTCCTGCTTATGGCTTTATGTAGGGAACTACTTATATTAAATGTAACCTACCCTATGGCAGGTACATCAACCATTTCCAATTACATCGCCCTATAGCGATATAACATCCAGATAGGGGTAAACTATTTTAACAATTATAACTCATCACTTCTCGTATAGTCAGGCTGATATCCAACAGCTTTATTGAACGTCAGACTTTATATCACGCAGCCCTGCATTAAAAGTTATTTTTATTCGGTTCACAAAAATAATGGTTCCCAATCAGGTTCCCAAATATCCCATTAAATTAGGACTATGCCAAATCACAATTGGTATCACAAATGATATGAATTTTTCTATACACTGCAATAGCTTTAAGGGGGCTTAATTAAAATATGGCTTGAAATGATCAATGCCATAACAGCCTGGGCTTATTTTCATTACTGTGCATGGTAAATGGCAAGATGCTGTACAGTACAGCTCAGCAACTTTCAGAGCTACACTGTAGCAAGTGGCATTAAATCATCCCAGCAAGCACTGCTGTAAGTCACGCGGATTCTATTGTGATCATCGCCTGCTCATACTTCTGTGTCCTATTGAGCTGGAGCCCTGACAACGCCCTATACAACAGCTTGAGCGTGCAGTGAAACTCAAACGTCCTGCCCAAACACACACACACACACACACACACACACACACACACACACCCTACAGCTGCAAATGACAACTCCCTACTTCAGCTGTTCAGAAAAGGCAAGCAGAGTTTAATCGATTTAAACAGGTAAGAGGGGGAAAGTGTAAACTGACTACATGGTCAGTATACAGCCTAATTAGTAGTTGTCACACTCCTATGAACAGTTTTGCTAATGCAAATCTGTATGGGCCCTGCCAAACCTCTCACTGCATACACGGACACTGTCATATGGATTACAGTTGAAAAAGCAGAACAGATCACCGTTTCAAGCAACCATTCCAAAAATTCAATATTCTCACTAAAAAAAAAGATGAACCAGCCTTTATTATCAGTAAGAATGACATAGAATCACAAGGCATTTTATTTGGTACACCTTGCTAGTAAAAGGTTGGACCCCCTTCTGCCTTCAGAACTGTGTTAATTCTTTGTGGCATACTTTCAACAAGGTGTTGGAAACATTCCTCAGAGATTTTGGTTGGTTATTTGAGTTACTGTTGCCTTTCTATCATCTCGAACCAGTCTGCCCATCTCCTCTGACCTCTCACATCAACAAGGCATTTTCGTCCACACAACTGCCGCTCACTGGATGTTTTCTCTTTTTCTGACCGTTCTCTGTAAACCCTAGAGATGGTTGTGTGTGAAAATCCCAGTAGATCAGCAATTTCTTAAATACTCAGACCAGCCCGTCTGGCACCAACAACAACGCCACCTTCAAAGTCACTTAAATCACCTTTCTTCCCCATTCTGATGCTCGTTTTGCACTTCAGCTAGTTGTCTTTGTCCACCTCTAAATGCATAAATGCACTGAGTTGCAGCCACCTAATAAATTGGCCAGTGAGTGTATAATAGTTATTTCCTCTTTCTTGCTTTGTCCAGATCTCTAAAGTCTCCATAAACCGCAACCAAAACAAATGGCAAAGAATGTTTTAAAAATGTATTGTAAAAATATGAACTTATGGCTCACTGCTATATAGCCACACCTTAATTGTATTCACACATTCTCCTCAACAATATCTCTTCAGCTGTGGCTTAAATGAATAGCATGTCACCTATTTACAACTCCTATCACTGCATGTTCCTGAACAATGGTGTATTTTTGTATCATACTTTACAAATATATTTTTAGCCAACATATTAACTGCTGGAAGCCCTTTACTCCATTTCCAGTAATACAAAAGTGCTATTTTCACTTACTATATACCTTGTCTGAGGAGAAAAAAAAGACATGCTTATTACTTTCTGTTCCATTTCTTTGTTTTTTTAAAGGATACCTTTCAAAACATTGAATTACCTTATGAAGTCACTGAATAAGCAATCTCACTCTGTAATTAAAACAGCTAACTGTTCACACCAAAAAGGAAACATCCAGATCGTCTTTCTGTGAATACATTTTTGTACAAAGCGTAGTAAGACATTTGATTTGGCATAAATTTAGCAAATTTAGGGCAAATACACACTTTACATTTTATTTTGATGCTAGAATAATGAGCCGGGGTGTGGGAGACCACACCAGATCTGAAAGAATATCCTTTGATCATAGCTGATGCAGTGGTCACAACATTTTGAAGCGATTCCTTTGCTGTACTTTGCTGTCTAGCCTTGAGACTGCATTCAACTAAATTCAACTACGTTCAAGGATGCATACAGATCAAAGGTGAGCTGAACTGCATCTGTTTGGGAAGCTTTTGTCTAAAATTGCTGTCCAATTTAAAGCCTGAAATAAACTAGATTTGTATCTTTGAAAAAAGCAAAGGAATTAAATACAACTTAAGGTCTTCACTAGTCATACAGCGAGTTAAAATTCAATGAAGTCAGCACTTTCGAGTCCGCTCCTGCTCCTTCACTTTTTCTCCCTCTCTTACACACTTCTCACTCAGTGTCTAAATGTCATGCCAAAACCTAAATGTTTCCAGATCCAGAATATTTTCCCAAAAGCATAAATCAAACCGTCCTGAAGGGGAACATGGAATATCCCAAATGTAAAATCTAGTTCTTCCATTACTGATCTAAGTCAACAGTTCTATATGCAACCTTTATCTTTAAAAAAAAACTCAAATGGGTAAACAGACTATTGGGTCTTAGGAATTTGACTGACTGAGCTCTTGACACAGTCTCAGACAAATACTATGAACAAACACTCAGACAATCATCTCGAAAGTGCCTCCACTAAGACTGGCCAGTGTACTCAAGGGCAGAGGACAAGGTGCCTCATGTAAAACTAAGCTATGTCACACTGGCACAGGGGCTGCATTCAACCTTTTTTTATTTAAGGATGTAAAAACATATCAAAGCATTAACCTGAAACTGGTGATCCAGCTGTTTCAACTAAGAACATAAATACAAGTATGAGCTCATGACCTGCCACAAATACTTGTTTTTATACATAAATATCCTCAAAACTGTGGTGTATTGTGTTCACTGTCTATAACCTACTGTTATGTAAATACCACAGCCACATTTGTGCATACAGGGCACTATTTGCATTCCAACATGGGCATTGATTTCACACCTGCATAAAGACACAAGCGA
Source organism: Pygocentrus nattereri (assembly GCF_015220715.1). NCBI lineage: Eukaryota > Metazoa > Chordata > Actinopteri > Characiformes > Serrasalmidae > Pygocentrus > Pygocentrus nattereri. The sequence continues at coordinate 14,867,679 of NC_051238.1, read as the reverse complement.
GAGATAAACATACTAATATACTGAAGTCCAAATTATGTCCCCAGTGATTAAATGCTGTCTCAGCTGCACCGCCCTGCTTAGCTTAAAAAAAAAAAAAAAAAAAAAAAAAAAAAAAAATCAGCCTGTTAATACTAACATTAGCCTCACATTGCTGGATTATAGCAAAACCTGCTACAAACAAGGGTATGACACACCCCTCTTTTCCTTTCTAGTACCTGAAATAATTACACAAACACAAGCAAAACAATGCTACCGTTAATTAACTGAACCATTTTTCTTTTACTAGCGGCAATGTGTATTTTACGCATATCATGCTCTCCACACATGTCTACATGTTTAATTGGAGTGTTTGGAGAATATTTCAGCTATGCTAACTTAAGTTACATTCAAGGGATAACAACAGGCCTGTTGTCTGTCTGTTGTTGAGTGCACAAACACCTGCTACACCTACTTTTGTGACCAATTCGCTCAGAATAAGAACTCTTCGTACAAATGGCAGAGATGGGAGTGGTTATTTGATTTATGCACTGCAGAAACAAGAGGAAAACTCCTTAAATCTTTTAATTTAGCTGCCATTTCGTTTACCCAAAACATCTGTTTTGCTGTCTTAAGTGAATGCAACAAGTATTTTCAGTAGCTTAGAAATTTACAGCCAACAGTCATCGCTGGATAGAATCTTTTTTTTTCCCCCTTAACTTACATATTTTAATATTCTCAGTGATATGAGATAAGACAGCATATATTAACTTGATTTTTTTGCCACTGAGCAAATGCTTATCCAAACCCTCCATACATGAATTCGTTTTCCACAGGATCGTGTTTTCAGCAACACTGTTGATTCGCACAGAATTAATATAATAATAGTAATAACAGTACTGGAATTTTCATTGAGCACGCAATCTGTAAAAATAACTGACGGGCATTTGGATGGGACTAAAATCACTGAGAAACTTAGACAAAAATTACTTTACCCTACATCCTCATATTAACCAGCATCATAGGGCTTTTGTTACAGCTTTTTCATACGGTCTATTTTGCAGGTCACTGAATTAATATGCCATCCAAAGTAATTGTAAAATAATATCTCCACAGAACATGAAGACGCACCATCAGGGAATTATTCATAGGTCACAGTGTGACAGTTTAAGATCAGGTATTGGTAGGTAAGTTGATAAATTAGATTAGCATGAGACTTTGAGGCCTACACTTCATGTGTGTTATGTGATGACACTTTTGAGGGGCAGGAGCATACCTAAAACCAAAGCACATTGCATAGCCTACATGCTAGAAGTGGGTGATAGAGCAAAATGTAATACCGTGATACTTCGGCAAGGTTTTATGATACATGATGCGTCACAATATTCATATTTTATATCCGATATGGCAGAACAAACAAAAGTCAAAAACTATTAATCCAATTATTTATACCCAATATTTTGCATACTGCACTGCACTAAATCCAATCAACAGGATTAAACAAATAAATTAATACAAAATTATGATCTGTTTAAAGACTGAGGATAAGCTAAAAATAAAAAATAAACTGTGACATTATGCACTTCTTCAGAACAATAAACAGCCATATTGTCGAGCTATAATAAATACTGTACTCATCAATATTGCATTGATATTTTAAAAAAGGGCTTCAAAGACAACAACAGCTCCTCAGATCCAATCTTCAAGCTTAAAACACCACTTACACAGTGAACACACATAAAATTGCATAAAACGAAACTGGAATTACTGATAACCAAGATGGAAAAATTACAACCTATTCTGAAAGCAATCTGATGTTCTACCTTATAATGCCACTACGAGAAATACTACATTGTTGTTATTATTAAACCCAATTACGTAATGTCATAAACATGCAATGAGTGACAGGACTGAACAGCTAGCCAAGTATTTGAGGGACAAGAGTGAAGGGGAATTTGTGAATGAGAGAGAGGCCGTCTGTCAGGATCATCTGCTCTGCTGCTTGTGTATCCAGTAAACAGTATGGAATGCCACTGTGAGTGGTTGCTAAGAGCTGAGAGTGAGTTCCAGGTTTTCATACTCTAGCATGCAGATACTGTCCACTCAATACACACTCAACATTACAAGCAAACACTACCATGACCAACAACGCAATTGATCAAGTTTTCATATTAAACTTAGTCTAGAGCTAAAAGCTATTTTCAGCTCAATTTTAGATTAACCATACGCAAAAAAGGAAATAGGAATAAGCGATGAATCACCTTTGGCACCGCCACTTCATCAAAGTCTAGGCTTGAATCAATGTTTATGAAAGCAACCCATAAAGAGTACCCACTACGACAGCATGATTTATCCCAGGACTACAGTTGCTCATAACAACAACACTCAGTTACCAAAAGGGCATAATATAAAGCAAGACCTAAGCTAACTTTTGCTCATGTGCTAAACATGCCACAACTAAGGCTGGGTACTGCTCAAAATATTTTTTGATACAGATACACAGACTTTAATACTGATCTGAAAGGATTTTTTTTTATGTCTATTAAACTATAAATCACTTTGTTTTTCATTTTCAACAGAAAATGTGATTTTCAGGAAGCGAATAAATTTACTGACCACAGCAGATTGTGGTCGATCAAGACGAAGAAAGATGTGCATACTTTCAGAACTTATTTACCTGATTGTTCAGATCACAATCAATCAACAGTCAAGATTCTGAAACAACCATGCTTATTGACTCAAGGATGCTGTTAAGGCCAACTACTTAAATAATGCAATTTAGTACTGAATGACATTGATTCTTTTGATACAAGGTAGTATTGAATTCATTCAGTCAGTCCCATAAAAGTACTGAATTTCAATAAGTGTCCTTAGTCACTATAATGTAAGCAAAGTGCTTCAAGGCGGTTTTACTTTCTACACTTCCAGGTAAATATTAGAGGGCTATTTACACCTTTTATCAACATGCATTTTTGGTAATTAGTTCATGTTCATGTTTTACTTGACCACATAAAAAGCAAGATGTAAACAGACAAAGTGATCAGATCATTCAGACCACATTTAGAAGAGGTCAGAAACAGATCTTGACTAGATTCAACAAAAGTATAAATGGCATGCATTTGCTAAGTTCGCACAGAATTACCCCACTGGAAATGTGTCTTTTGAGTCCTGACTAACAGGTGAAACGATAAACAAGGAAACAAGGAAATGCAAGACAGACTACAGGCAAGGCTGGGGGTTATCCCAAAATCAAGTGCCTTCTTTGCTCTCTTTGGCAGCTGAAGGCATTCAACAAATGCTTGTTGATTCTTATGATAACAGGGGAAAAAGTAAACAACAGCAAACCAGAAATGATGTATGCATCAGACGTGCTTAAATCAGATCTGGTCACAGCGGGGATGCATTTCAGTGAAAACTGTAAATGGAATCCAGCCAAAGTTTATCCAGATACAATCTGGACATGAAACATATGTTTATGGAAGATGTAAACCATCTCCTAAACTCATTGGATATATTAAATCAAAAGGAAATTCTTCTGATCAGTGCCAAGGCTTTTGTTGACTCAGGTTTAAACTGTGAAGGATGCTAATGTTGCGTGCGCAGAATATTCCTAGTAGGCAACACACAAACAAAGTTTAGCAGTAAAGGATGTATTCGGTGGCTTCAAAACGTGGACAGAGAACCGCTGTATACCAAAGCATGAACATACTCGGAAAGAAGATAGCACCTTTTCTCTAAATGAAGGGCCAAAACCTCCTCTAACTAACCTTCTACATCACTAATGACAAGCTTCTTAATAGGACACTCCAGGTCTGTGCTCGAGGCAGCACTACAGAAAACTGATGATAGCTCTGGCTAAAACGTTAGTTCCATTCAGGATCTACTGGAATGCAAAAAATTGGCACACGTCAAAACATTGGTGCTGTTCTTCCACAGCTAGTGCATTTTGAAATGCGTTGCAGAGATACAGCCCAGTTACAGAACCAGCATCGGCCTGACCATTAACAACCAACCAATAGCACTGGTTTAATTAGCTAGACACTGTCTAAGACTTCACTGTTTAGACGGGAGAGGGGCACAGAAGGCCACTGAAGAAAACAAGAGTATACTATGCATATAAGATAGTATGAAATAAAACTGGCACATGGCTACATAGGTAACGTAGTTATTTTCAATAAACTAACAGTTAGGCGTTCAGGTTGTCACTGCTGGAATTAATGATCCCGCCATACCAAAAAAAAAAAAACCCTCACTGTTTTAAGAGCCACAGTTACCCGTCTACAACATACACACAGCATGAATAAAAGCACTGAAGCAAGGACAAGCACATTAAAGCAACTAAATGGGTTAACGTTAACTGTCAGACATAGGCGCAACAGGACTGTTACTGTAGCTAACAGTCACAGGTTGCCTCGTCGATGAACCCGCAAATTAAGCCTTCCTAAATAGCTCGCTAGCTTAGGCAGATTGTCTCTGTATGCCAATGACCCTGTAAACGCTCAGGTTTAAACGTAAGACGCCAACCTGGCAAGTTAGCCAGTTGGCTCTACACAAACATTTGCTAACTCGCCCCCGACCAGACAGCTTTAGCTAACACCCAACTCAATGTGAGCAGCCAGCTTTCTAACTCACTGCTAACTTAGCTAGTTAGCTTAGCCTAGCCAGATAGCGACACACCTAGCTAACAAACTCAAGTTTTAGATATACTCCGGTTACGTTTCATGCTCTATTAAACAGCGGTGTGGCAGTTTACAGCATACAGAGGACACTTTTCAAATGAAGGCCACAAGGAAGTTGCAAATTGTGTAACAGTTTTTAATCGGACGCCGCCATATTCCACCTTTGAAATGTATGGTGTACCACGGCTGCTCTTTAGCTTAAGCTAAAGCTACCGTAGCTTAGCCAAACACTGCGGTGTTTGAATGCGGGACTAGCCGAGTCTGCTAAGTTAGCTAGGTTAGCTAACCAGCTCCCTTCCGCCGGCCTGTGCTTCAGTGTATTTCGCCTGGCTCTGAGCTTTAATGCAGCCCGTATTCCCCCGAGACCTTCCGATTTAGGTTCGTACTCGACCGTAAATGTCTGTCCGGAGCCGGGGTCGTACGTATGACCTGGTTTGAATGCTGAGAGTGAGGTGGAGAAGTTGTCTGTGTTACTCACCGTGTCTCGTCCTCCCCGCCGCTCCACTGGCGCTGAGAGCAGCTCCTGGCTCGCTGCTGCAAACGTCATTCTCCTGCTTCCCACTAGCGTCCTTAAAAGGGCAATGGCGCAGACACGCTGTGGCTGAAGAGAAGGCTTGGCTAATGTCAGTGAAACAACGGCGTGTAGAAGTGCCTGAGTTCACCGTGGAGGCAACTTCAGCCAAAGCAGCAGCTGACACTTGTAAGCATACGTGGCTAAAATGGCATAAATAAACGTCACTGAATTTGACAGGGATTTGGTACATTAAGTAAAAATACTGTTATTTCAGCGAAATAACAAAAGTAAAAGTATCTTTCCAACAAACAGCTTGAGTAAAAGTACAAGTACGTGCGAAGTAGCTTACAGCACTGCAGCAGAACATCTTGGTACCTCTAGCATGGGCATAGGGGCAGGAATATGTTAGGTGCTATTCTTTGTGTTTTTGATGACATTTTGATCTACAACAAAACGATAAGCCCCAAAAGTCAGATGTGTTACCAGTCGCCAGCTAAATCAAACCTTAAAATTACACAATTTTGTCTTGCCCTGAAATAGTTGATCAGCCATCTTTCATGTCAGAGTTTGCATGTTTAGTTTCACACTGAAGCTACAAGGCTAGTAGTATTTTGATCAGATTTGTTTATTAAAAAACAAATTAAAACCTTAAAGAAGGAAGTTACTAAATATTAAAGGGCCCATATCTTGAAAAACAAATTTCTCTTATTTTTTTAAACAGTAGAGTGAAAACTAAGCTGCAGAAAGTTTATTTTGAATTTTGAACAGACTTTTTTTTTTTTTACATATATCTGCCTACAGCAGTTTAACTCCTCCCATTTATGCAGAAGTTATAAGGAGTTGCAGCCTGTGCTGCTTATTGAATAAGGCACAATGCAGGGCAGCCAGTCAGAACAGAGCTTGTTTGCATGTGTCAGTCTTAAAGGCCCGCTAACAAAAACAGTCTGTTTAATTCTAAGGGGACAAAAAGAGACTGAAAAAAAGGTAATGTAAAAAAATAATTACAGCTTTTGGTACATAGAACATTCAAACATTTTAAGCGGACCTCAAGAAAAAAATAAAATACGAGCAAATATAGGCAGTGAGTCCTTTAATGAGTCAAAAAATAGACCCTCCTCACAAATATGCTTGAGTAGAAGTAAAAGCATTGCATAAAAAAGCCAGGAATGTACAAATACCATCAGATTCTTTCTTGTAACTGAGTAAATGTACTTGTTGTAGCTATCCACTTCTGATAGCACAGGCTAGTCTGAAAAATGTTAAAAACAAATGAAGTGACTATGATTCACTCAGACCCTCATTGTAGCTTTAAATGTGAGATACACATTTTACATGATTGCAAGGATTTTACACTGCATGCAAACATGGTTTAAATTCTGATTATATATGAGTACAGTAGAGGGATGTGGACATATTGAAAGCCTGTCTAGTTGTAATGGCCAATATCCCATTGTAGCACACAGGCACATACATACTGTCATGAAGGGGGATTTCAAAGTGAAGTTTTTCAGAAGGGAGTGCATGCGTTTCCTCAGCTGGAGTTTCCAGAAACAGCCCCTGGCTACTCATTGTTCAGATATAGCTGAGGAAACAGATGCAGTCAGACAGTAGGAAACATCTGAGCTCTGTGTACGTATGTGTGTGTTCCTCACATAAATGTAGGGATAGCAGTCTTTATCAGTGCCCGCCACCCAGGGCTGTTCTTATATAAACATGAACACATAAACTTCGTGTGCAGTGTTTTTTGTTGGGCACTGCATTACAGGTCATCTCAAATCTGCTTCCATATTATTATCATGTGTTTATATATGATGCATTTTAATTTTTCCCCTTTCAAACTGTCTTTAGGAAATTACTGATCAAAAGAAGTATGATGTTTATACATGTTTAGCCTTGGGGTGGAATTTGCATAATAGTAGGCCATGGGTTTTCAAGTTTATGGAATTATTATTATTATGGACTGTCATCATTTAAAATCAAGCTCTGCTTTAATCTAGAGTTGTTTCTGTCGATCCTTCCAATGTTGATCCTTCCAGTGTGAGACGACAAGTTAATATATGAGTCTAAAAGGATGGGTAGCTGTCAAGAAGCTGAAACTGAAAAAAGGAACATAAGAAAGTTTACATGGGAACACTAATACTGGACTTGTATGTGTGGGGTGGGGGAGGTGGCTATGGGCTAACAGGTCTAAATATGAGATTTTTCAAAGTAAAAGAAGGAACAAAGAAGATGTTTGTGTTCTCAGAACAATGAACTGACCACCCCAGCATCCACACAGCATCACTGTGTTTGGCTTACTTGAATCAAGAGAAGCATAAAATGCAACTAACTTACTAACTTCTAAGACTGAACTTTGGAGGTGTGGAAATTATAATATATATGCGGCATGGTGGCGTGGTGGGTTGCGCTGTCGCCTCACAGCAAGGAGGGCCTCGGTTCGATTCCCCGGCCGGGCGACCAGGGTCCTCTCTGTGTGGAGTTTGCATGTTCTCCCCATGTCTGCGTGGGTTTCCTCCGGTTTCCTCCCACAGTCCAAAGACATGCAGTCAGGCCAATTGGACATGCTAAATTGCCCCTAGGTGTGAGTGTGTGAGTGTCTGTCTGTGTCTGTCTGTCTGCCCTGCGATGGACTGGCGACCTGGGTATATCCTGCTTTCCGCCCGAAGACTGCTGGGATAGGCTCCAGCACCCACCCCCTCGTGAAAATGTATATATATATATATATATATATATATATATATATATATATATATATATATATATATATATATATACATACATATACATATACACTGCTCAAAAAAATAAAGGGAATACTCAAATAACACATCCTAGATCTGAACGAATTAAATATTCATTAGCCAGTCCAATCCAATAGCCAGTCCATAGCTTCAATGCCTTCATCATGCAGGAACTGCTGACACACTCCAGCCACATGAGGTCTAGCATTGTCCTGCATTAGGAGGAACCCAGGGCCAACCGCACCAGCATATGGTCTCACAAGGGGTCAGGATCTCATCTCGGTACCTAATGGCAGTCAGGCTACCTCTGGAGAGCACATGGAGGGCTGTGCGGCCCTCCAAAGAAATGCCACCCCACACCATTACTGACCCACTGCCAAACCGGTCATGCTGAAGGATGTTGCAGGCAGCAGGTCGCTCTCCGCGGCGTCTCCAGACTCTGTCACGTCTGTCACATGTGCTCAGTGTGAACCTGCTTTCATCTGTGAAGAGCACAGGGCGCTAGTGGCGAATTTGCCAATGCTGGTGTTCTCTGGCAAATGCCAAGCATCCTGCACGGTGTTGGGCTGTGAGCACAACCCCCATCTGTGGACGTCGGGCCCTCATACCATCCTCAAGGAGTCGGTTTTTAACCGTTTGTGCAGACACATGCACATTTGTGGCCTGCTGGAGGTCATTTTGCAGGGCTCTGGCAGTGCTCCTCCTGTTCCTCCTTGTACGAAGGCGGAGGTAGCGGTCCTGCTGCTGGGTTGTTGACCTCCTACGGCCTCCTCCACGTCTCCTGGTGTACTGGCCTGTCTCCTGGTAGTGCCTCCAGCCTCTGGACACGCTGACAGACACAGCAAACCTTCTTGCCACAGCTCGCATTGATGTGCCATCCTGGATGAGTTGCACTACCTGAGCCACTTGTGTGGGTTGTAGAGTCCGTCTCATGCTACCACGTGTGAAAGCACCACCAACATTCAAAAGTGACCAAAACATCACCCAGAAAGCAGAAAGGTACTGAGAAGTGGTCTGTGTTCCCCACCTGCAGAACCACTCCTTTATTGAGTGTTTCTTGCTAATTGACAATAATGTCCACCTGTTGTCTATTCCATTTGCACAAAAGCATGTGAAATTGATTGTCAACCAGTGTTGTTTCCTAAGTGGACAGTTTGATTTCACAGAAGTTTGATTTACTTGGAGTTATATTGTGTTGTTTAAGTGTTCCCTTTATTTTTTTGAGCAGTGTGTGTGTATATATATATATATATATATATATATATATATATATATATATATATATCCCAAAAAGATGGCATTTCTTCTGTGCAATTTTCTGTTAAATATATGTTCCTGATGCTGAAAAATGAGTAACTTGCATTTAATGTCTGTTTTAACTGGAAACTAAATTAAAGGGTGGTCTACAGAAAACCCTGTATAGTTTCATGTATACTATTTTCCAAAACACCTGATGTAGATCATAGAGGGCTTGATAATTATCTAAACAACTGGATTTGTGTGTGATGGCATGAGGAATAGCTGAAACTGTACAGAGCAGGGGTTTGCCCTGTCTATAATGAAGCAAATGGAGCCATTGGATGAATAATGCTAAAATGTGGTATAAATTGAGGACTATTGTTAAGTTTTTGAGGCATTTATAAATATTGTGCCAAATGTATGTTCATTTTTTTGTATTTTATTTATCATAAATTATCCATAAATTGGAACAAAAATAACAATTCAGATTCTTTTATGTGGAAGACTGCTATGACAACACTGCACAAGGGTGTCAGTAGGAGGCAGCCAAGTTGTTTGAGTTTGTCTGACTGTGAGGTTCAGAATGTATTTTTTCACCACAAATGATGACAGCTTAGTGTGAATGACTGACACTTCTTAAAACACATTTAACAAGAGAAGAAACAAATAAATCTAGAGAGAAAGAAAGAAAGAGAGAAAGAAGGAGAGAGAGAGAAAGAGAAAGAAAGAGAGATAGAGAAAGAGAAAGAAAGAGAGAAAGAAAGAAAGAGAAAGAGAGAAAAAGACAGAAAGAGAGAAAGGGAGAGAGAGAGAAAGAAGGAGAGAAAGAAGAAGAGAGAGAGAAAGAAAGAAAGAGAGAGAAAAAGAAAGAAAGAGAGAGAGAAAGAAGGAGAGAGAAAGAGAGAGAGAGAAAGAAAGGGAGAGAGAGAAAGGGAGAGAGAAAGAAGGAGAGAGAAAGAAAGAGAAAGAAAGAAAGAGAGAGAAAGAAAGGGAGAGAGAAAAAAGAGATAAAGAGAGAGAGAGAAAGGGAGAGAGAGAAAGCGAGAGAGAAAGAAAGAGAGAAAGAAAGAGAGTGAAAGAAGAAGAGAGAGAGAAAGAAAGAGGGAGAGAGAGTGAGAAAGAAAGAGAGAGAGCACACAAGATGAAGCAAGTAAGCTAAAAACATTAGCTAGCTAGTTATTCTAGCTAACTACCTTACTCTACTGAAAACTGTTTATATATGATTTTACAGTTAAAAAACAATTAAAGTGAAAATTTGATGAAGTAATGTCTACACTCTGTTGCTGTTCCTTTAAGTATTCAGTGCAGCAGCTGTTTGTGGAGCATCTTTGCCCGGCTAAAAATGAGCTCATTGTGTGTGTTTGAAGCCCTTAAGGCTCTTCATGTCTCAAAATGTACATGTTGGTTTACGCTTATGAGACCTATAAGCCCCAAATTCTTCCAGCAAAGCCCCAAATCTTTTTTTGTTATATGCATGCCCTTTTTACTCATTGATGTCGTTCAGAGCTAATTCTCGCTTACCACACTTAACAGCTTTGCAGCAGATGTCACCAACCCTCTTCCTAGAGATCAAACTTCCTTCAGGTTTTACTTTCAGCCTAAATCTTACACATCTCAGTCAGCTAGTCAAGGACTTCTGAAGACAATAATTAGATAATGTAGGGGACAATCAGGATTGGAGCTAAATCTGCTGGTAAAAACATTTAGAGAAAAAAAGGTATTAAACAGTCATTGTGGTGGAAGCTCTCTGTCACTGTGGTACCCTTAAAAATGTGTATTCATTCCATATTTCATTGCAATTACATTTTTACAAATTTAATTTTTACTCCACACACCCCATCCTGTCAGCTAGCTTTTGATTTTATTGTGCTATTTTAGGTTATATAGGTTATATGTACTTTTCCCTGGGAAAATGAGAGTACATATACATTGTTTGTACCTTAAAGAACAAAAAAAAAAACCTGTACAGGACCTTTTTTCTGATAGTGTAGACCTCCAGGAGCAGGGCTGGTGACCAATGGGTTGCACCCTACTGCTTCATGTTCCTGCCCTTGCAGTACAGTGCACAAGCTTGTAGCCTAGTTGTAGTAAATTGAACTGACATCATGGACAAAACTACTTAAAATAAAAAAAGTCAGCCCCAGAGAAAAATGATGTTATAGTGTAACTTTAGAATGATAGCTGTATTTGTAGTAATAGAGCTGTTAGCTAATTAGCTAATTAGTTAATCAGATATGCTATATGGTCTTTCTGTAATAATCTATAATACCCTCCTCTTCATATAACATTCCTATTGCAACCTCTTTAATTTACTAAGTATGCTTGTGTAGTTGCCTATAGTAAAATATAGAAATCCCATAGGACAGTCACACTTTACTTAAGCCTTGCTAACATTGACATAACCATGTCATGGTACATGTATTACACAGTCATATGACATATGACAGCGTTGGTCCTGTAATGTAACAGTGCTGGTACCTTTATGTTTAATTGTAATGAAAATGTTTGATGTCATGACAGCTAACTAGAGTCCACAGCAAATAAATAGCCTGTGCCATGATATCCACATAATGATACCTGTCATGACAATTACCAGTAATTGTAACATATCACTGCTATATTATTATTATTATTATTATTATTATTATTATTATTATGGTAGCATGTGACACCTGCCATAAAATGTTCATGGCACGATAAAGGCCATATAAATTGAGTTATCTTACATTATCTGAGATAGTTTCCTCATCAATGTTACTATAAATGGTAAGTGTTGTTAATATTGCGATTTCATGATTCATGAATATGGTGCACAGAACCACATCTGTGAGAGAAGAGTGTGGACAAGCAACATAAACAGCAGCATGGAAGGTAGAGAGAGACATAAATAGGGACAAACAGGAAATAAAAGAGGAAAAGATGAGAATGATGCAATGTTACAAAGACGGAAGCACAAGAGGAAGGGTGAGTTCTGTGCATGTACAGAACTTTATCTGTGTTTGTATTCTTTGATATTTTAAATCAGCCTCTATTCACTGTAAACTCAAATTAGTTGACTTAGAAAAGGCATAGAAACATATTGCCCTGAAAAAATGAAGTTACTTAACAGGCTCAACCTTAAATTACCTCATATATGAGTTATAGTTACTTTCTCATTTTCAGTGATCCACACTTCTGCAGCAAGTAAGATTAACTGACACAGCCCAATAACTGTAAATGGTTTCATTTGAGCTGGGGGTGCTCTGCTTTTTCACGTTCTGCTTACCCTTGAATTAGATTGAATTACATCAAACTAAAATCACACATTTCTAAGGACTCTAATAGCTTAATGCATATTTGCCATTCTTTTAGTCCCTGAACATAAGTCCCTAACGTGGTGAAAACACCAATAACCTGCATCCAAAATGCATGCAAAGAGAATTATGTTCATAAAATAGAAAAGATAAAAATAACACTGCTAACACCCTGAAACTGAGCTATAGCACACCAAGGTCATACAGTGGTTTTCCAGGACAGGTCCCACTTGGAACAGGTCTTGCCAGGGTCGACCAGAGTCCACGTGTTCAGCATCATATCCAGAGGTTGGCTTGAAAAAATAGGTGCATCAGTGCTGCCAGCATTGCTGCAGAGGTTGAAGAAGTGGGAGGTCAGCCTGTCAGTGCTCAGACCATACGCTGCACAAAATGCATCAACTCAGTCTGCATGGCCGTCATCCCAGAAGGAAGCCTCTTCTGAAGCTGACACACAAGAAAGCCTGGAAACAGTTTGCTGAAGACAAACAGTCCAAGAATATGGAATACTAGAACCATGTCCTGTGGTCTGACGAGACTTGTTTGGGTTAGATGGTGCCCAGCATGTGTGGTAGTATCATATATAAAATTATATATAAAATTTCCAAAAGTATTCACTCACCCATCCAAATAATTGAATTCAGGTGTTCCAATCACTTCCTTGGCCACAGGTATATAAAACCAAGCACTTACACATGCAGACTTCGTCTACAAACATTTGTGAAAGCATTTCCAGCATTTTACCGCGATAGTCCAGTCCAGTCAAGAAATTTCCTCACTACAAAATATTCCAAAGTTAGCTGTCAGTGTGGACAAAGTGGAAGTGATTGGGAATGACAGAAACTCAGCCACAAAGTGGTAGGCCACGTAAAATAACAGAACAGGGTCAGCAGATGCTGAGGTGCATAGTGCGCCAACTTTCTGCAGATTCAATCACTCCAAACTTCATGTGGCCTTCACATTAGCTCAAGAACAGTGTGTAGAGAGCTTCATGGAATGGGTGTCCATGACCGAGCAGCTGCAATCTTGCCTTACATCACCAAGCACAACCTAAAGCGTCAAATGCATTAGTGTAATAGCACCCTGCCACTGGACTCTAGAGTAGTGGAAATGTGTTCTCTGGAGTGACAAATCACACTTCTCTATCTGGCAATCCAATGAATGACTCTGGGTTTGACGGTTGCCAGGAGAATGGTAATTGTGAGGCTGCATTGTGCCAAGTGTAAAGTTTGGTGGAGGGGGGATTATGTTGTGGGGCTGTTTTTCAGGAGTTGGGCTCGGCCCCTTAGTTCCAGTGAAAGGAACTCTTAATGCTTCAGCAGACCAAGAGATTTTGGACATTCTCCCAACATTAGGCTGCGTAATCCTGACCTCAACCCAATAGAACACCTCTGGGATGAATTAGAGCGGAGACTGTGAGCCAGGCCTTTTCGTCCCACATCACTGTCTGACCTCACAAATGTGCTACTGGAAGAATGGTCAAAAATTCCCATAAACACATTCTTGGTAGAAAGCCTTCCCAGAAAAGTTGAAGCTGTTAAAGCTTAAAGGGTGGGCTGACATCATATTAAACCCTATGGATTAAGAATGGGATCTCACTCAATTTCATATGTGTGTGAAGGCAGATGAGCAAATACTTTTGGAAATATATATATATATATATATATATATATATATATATATATATATATATATATATATATATATATATATATATATACATATATAGTTTGTGTGTGTGTGTAAACATATGTGCAATTATTATATTTTACAGTGTTGAGTCTTTAGAATGTCAGGAGTATTTATGGTAGTCAGTAAATATCAGTCATGATTAAGTTTGCTAATTTAGCAATTAACTTACATACTCACATATGTTCCTAATTTGACATTAGGGATGTTGGTAAAGTACATCACAAGAATTTAATGACTAACTTAGATGTTGTGTCAGATTTAGAGATGAATGGCTTAGTATGGGCAGCACCAGGGTGGGACCTAAGCCCCAGATATCCAGTGATCTTAGCACCGCCCCTGTCAACATGGGTAGATGCACAAGTATCATAGATTCACCATTTCCCCGAATTGATTACAAATTATGACAGCTGTCAATGGGGCTAGATTTTAAAGGGTAAAGTCACAGTATCCCAATGATAAAACATTTCAAATGATTGTGCCATTATGAACCACCTTCACCTCTGTGTAAATACATCACAACAATATAGGCCATCAAATCTTTCATATCAGTCAGGTTTTGATGTTGAGTATATCTATATCTATTGAAATCCACCAAGACATGAAGTCAAAACTAACCCTGTTGAACATATGCCTCTAATTAGGCAAAGAACATATTTGAGCATTTCATATTGCTGTCATAATACAGCGTTTGGCTCATTTAAGTCTAGCTGTGTGAGGTATAGCCATCCAGACACATTTCTGAGTCACGTTGTGGCCTTGTTGACTCATTGACCTATTATTGCCACGCAGCCATGACAGCATGACAGACAGACAAACCACAAGACAGACAAAAATAGTTTTTTTTTATTAAAGCATTTAAGAAGATAACATTTTTATAATGAACCTATGCACAATAAGTATATTTTCAAGATGATATATAAAATCAGCTTTTGACAATATTCTTATATATATTCTGAATATATATATGCATACATTTATTCACATTTACTCCATTTTCAAAGTTCACATTATTGTAATAATTGTAGAAAGTGTTACCATTATTTCCTTAACTTTCATTTATTCTATGCCTGGAGTTTAAGGGGCGAGGTATCTTAGTGAGGACCAATGAGAGAGTATAGAGAAGAGTCTTCCTCCATTGGGGGAACATACTGGAGGACACTGTAGGTTTCTGAAGAGTTCTCTGTATTAGCTGGACCAGCTAAACTGTACACAGCCAACATCTCATCATAAATGTGGCAAACCTCCTCCTTGAGAGAGAGAGAGAGAGAGAGAGGGAGAGAAAGAGGAAGAGGGAGGGAGGGAGGGAGGGAGAGAGAGAGGGAGAGCGAGAGAGAGAGGGAGAGAGAGAGCGAGAGAGAGAGCAAGAGAATAGAACCGAAAGTGAAACAAGATGTTGTAAAAATATCAAAATTATACGTTAGCTGTGTTCCGAGAAATGAACACCACTAAAATATATTATTGCTGTTCCCTGCCCCTCCTTAAAACATATATGTCTCTTTTTGTATATTTTCATTTATCTGCTTCATTTGAACTCAGCAGCTGCTCTTTACATTCTGTGAAAAATTCCTTGATGAATGGACCAATAGAAAGGCTCCCAAACCAATTGGAATAAAACCTTTGTACCTTAACTTGCATTAAAAGTTATGAACATATTTGCCTTCTCCTCTAAAGTTTCGCACATGCATGCTTTTGTTAGGATGGCGACAATACAGTAACATATACAGAACACTGTTTCTTTAGTTGTGTATCTGTTTAAGAAGGCATGGTGTGAAATGCACTTGCTTTCAGTGAGTTTAACCGTTTTAGCTTGTAGGACAGCATTTAATTACAAACTCTTTTTCTTGTCAGATTATGATTCACATCAACAGTATTTTCTCCATTAAAATATCCCCTTTCAGATGATGTGACAAACCAGCCTCTGTAGGCCACTCCACTTTGCATGTAATACAAACAAGGAGCCTTTATAGACCCAAGCGGTTGAGGACCCACCATTCTCAGCTGCATAGCTTTTGGAACGCAGCTACTGTCTTATTTGGCTGACATTTGATGCATAGAAACACGTGTTATATGTTGGCACAGTTTTCAAATGATTCAGGATTTGCTGAAGGTGTATGAGTGCCTGAATCCAACTGCTTGCTGTCTGAAGACAGGCTGTAGCAGTGGTAAGTGTTGTATATGCAGAACTGAAGTTACTCCACAGTACACTCCACAGAAAATTAGTCTCAGATAGTTGTGGGGTCTGCTTTCAGTTCTGCATTCAGTTGCATCTTTATTGAAAAAATGGAAGTATTGCTGTTGGGTCATAAGGCTGCTCAAAACTAGCTTGCAGATTTGATCCTTGACCTAGATTGTTTCTCAGTGCAACCGCAGTTAATGGTTTTGGTGTAACACTAGATGCTGGTTTATCACTTAGTTCCCCAGATATATCTCTAAGACCGCACTGTTTAACTTAAGAACTACATCCAAGATCAGACATATGTTAACCCAACAAGATGCTGAGAAATTTGTTCATGCTTTCATAGCTACTACATTACACTACTATAATGTGTAGCTAAATGGTGGCTCTACTCTCTCTTAAAATTAGTTTCAGCTAGTTCAGAATGGAGCAGCTCATACGATCACCTGGAAAAGGAGGTTTTATTCAGTTGGTCTTGACTTCCTGTTAAATTTTGTATTGCATACAGGGTCTTGCTTATGACATTTAAAGCTTTTAATAGCCTGGCTTGGCTCCAGGCATTGTCTACTGATCTGTTGAAGACCACTTTACTCAGGTAAGGAGCTCTTACTGCAAACACCCACAGTTACTCAAAAAGCTAGGGGGAACATTTTTGATGATTTCATGTATTCAAATAGGATCTTTGGCTACTGTGTTGAGCGGTTAGTAAATCTTAAACTGACTCAAGTAAAATAAGCCAACATGAGTTAAATCACAGGTAAACCAAGTTTAAGTTTGATATTAATGAACTTATCTCCAGTTGAGTTGGAGATAAGCCAATTTTAGTAAATTTTAATGGATCTAAAAATTAACGACATTTAACCCTAACCATTTTCATAATTTATTTAGTTTCACGTAAACAATGATTTTTTTTGAGTGTGATTTTCAGTGTGTGGCATAAATATGCTATGATTTTCACTTAGACAGTAGTTTTTTTATCTTGTGAATTGATTACACTGATCACCCATAACATTATGACCTTGTTTCAACACTCTGTCCATTTTATCAGCTCCACTTACTATATAGGTTCACTTTGTAGTTCTACAGTTACAGACTGTAGTCCGTCTATTTCTCTGCGTACTTTGTTACCCCCTTTCACCCTGTTCTTCAGTGGTCAAGACCCCCATTTATCCTCACAGAGCAGGTACTATTTGGGTGGTGGATCGTTCACAGCACTGCAGTAACACTGATGTGGTGGCAGTATGTTAGTGTGTGTTGCGCTGTTGTGAGTGTATCAGACACAGTAGTGTTGCTGGAATTTTTAAACACCTCAGTGTCACTGAGAATAGTCCACCAACCAAAAATATCCAGCCAATCATGTCCTGTGGGCAACATCCTGTGACCACTGATGAAGGACTAGAGGATGATCAACACAAACTGTGCAGCAGCAGATGAGCTATCGTCTCTGACTTAACATCTACAGGGTGGGCTGACAAGGTAGGAATGTCTAATAGAGTGGACAACGAGTGGACACAGTGGTCATAATGTTATGCCTGATCAGTGTATATTCCCATGTAATGCATCCATAGATTTTGTAACAAACATTAATTTTTTTTTTTCTTTACAACCCTCTGCAAATCCAAAATCACAGTAACAGAATTTCTATAAACAAGTGAACACAACAGTGAAATACAGTAGTCATGAAAATAGTTCAGTATGACATACCTGATGAAGCGGTGGCTCTGAGATTAGATTTTCAGGGGCAGGTGGTTTCAAAGCTAAATAAAAAAAAAAATAAAATATGACCAATCCTCCTCCTGGAGATCTATTTTCCTATAGAGCTTAGTTCTAACATACAGTATATCTAGCATGCTCCCTCCCATTACCTAATACTAGTGCATCTGATCCAGCTAATGAGTTATTTCTGAATAACTTAATAAGCTGGGGCTGGTGTCTCCCAAGACCAGAGTTCGTCATGATTAATCTAGGTCTTTATTTTCTTATTTTGTTTGTTGTAAGAATATTGTAAGATTTTATATCTTGACTTTATAGTAGCAAATATGAACAAAAAAGGTAAGTATTCATAAGCATGGGCCAAAACGTTAAAAAAACAACAATATTTTGTCATTCAGACATTATATTAAAATATATATATATATATATATCCATAATAATAAATCAAATTCTAGGGGCCCACATAACGTTAAAGATGATGGTTTCCCGAGAGGTTGCATTTGAACCACAAAGCTGCAAAAAGTGAATTATATATTACCATAGATGTCTCAAAGCTGTAATTACCAACATCCGCTTAGCAAAAAAGTCTAATTGTGGTGTCTAAATGCTTAATTAATTTTGTTTTATTTTCATGCTTATGCATACATACATTTTGTTTACATTTACATATATAGTCCCATGTCCCATACATAGATATTATGTATGCAAATGAACAGAAACAACAGTGTCCCATGGTGATAAAAAATCTTAGAATTTTCTTACAGCAACATGAAAATGGAAAAAAATATTTGGCATATTGACTAAATTTACAATTAGAACAATTTGCCAAGATATTGCTTTTTGCATTCTGACACACTGACCTTTGCAAAACCCAAGCAACACCATTTTGTTTAATATACTCATACAAGCACAACACACACTATCATACTACTACAGTGTCAGTGTCATTGCCGTGTTGAGAGTGGTCAACAACCCAAATAATATCTAGTTAAAAGCAATTCTGATGCATTATGCATGACAACAGATGGACTACAGGAAAATGGACCTCATAATGTAATGATGTGGTAAGGAATGCAAGTACGAGGATGACGTTACTAATAAAGCGGATATAGAATGTAAACTTAATGTAAATTTCTAAACATGCTTTATCTTTTGGCTTACTTGTAGAGTGTGTGTTGGATCGTCTCCTATAGAGAATCACAAGAGCCACAAGAAAACAGCACAGCAACAGACCAAGCACCCCTCCATAAATAGGAAGCTCTAATGAAAATGTAGAAAGAAACTGAAATTGTAGTTTGCCAACATTCACAAGAGCAATAATACTGGTATTAATATTTTCATTTACCTATTTTTCATTTATCATCTATTCAGGGTCTTTGTTTGAACATTAAGCAAGAACACAGTACAAAGAACGGAATGGAGCTGTAATATTGTATAACATAAAATGAAATGATGAATGAACAAGATTAACTATTTACCAAACATTATTGAAGATTGTGACGGCTGTTCTGGTGATGATCTATATGTTGTGGAATTAACTGAAAAATAGTAATAGCCACATACTGTGAAAGAAAACAACAAAAGAAACCAAACCATAGAAACAAACAAACAAAAAATCAATCCAACATAGACCAAGATAGCGCCTTTTTTGAATCCACCTATTTTTAAAGTGAGCAAAAATATTAGAACATGTCATTGTCAGATGCTTTTTTGTTGACCAGGTGTACCCTGTTCAATAGATTGATTGATTAATTAATAAATCTGAATGTCTACTTTAAGTTTGAGCACTGGGTTTGGCCTGTGAAAACTAGATTTACTCTAAGAATAAACCAACATTAAGACCAAAGAGAGTCTGTGAGAGAAAAGAAAGCCATTTGGAAGCTGAGAAAAGAAGGGAAATCAATCAGAGCACTGCACAAGCACTGCACATAGCCAATACAATTTGGAATGTCCTGAAAAAGAAAGACAATATTATACTAATATTCAGACATTGAATAGGTCAACTAATACAAATCAAACAATAGGCACAGCAGGACTGAAGGTATCACAAACCACCATTTGAGAAGATTTTGAGAGCAGAAATGTAGAGGCCGCACCACAATCTGCAAACCACTCATCAGCAGTAAGAATCAGAGGGCCAGAAATGAGCCACAAAAGTTCTGGAAAAAAGTTTTATGAACTGATGAGTCCAAGATTAACCTCTACCAAAGTGATGAAAAGTCCAAAATGTGGAGAAAAAAAAGATCTGCTCATAACCCAAAACACACAAGCTCATTGGTCAAGCATGGTGTCAAGGCATGGGCTTGCATGGCTACTTATAAAATAGACTTACTAATCTTTATTGATGATTAAGCTCATGATGATAGCGATGCATTTAGACGTCTACAGAAACATTCTGTCAGCCAGGAGGAACTTCATCATGCAGCAAGACAATGACCCAAGACACTGCCAATACTGCAAAGGGTTCAGCAGAGGGACTGGCCATATCACTGTCCAGACCTTAACCCTACTGAACATGCATTCTACCTCCTAAAGAGGAAACTGAATGGAGACATCCCCCAAAACTAACAACAACTGAAAGAAGCTGTGGAAAAGCCTGGAAAAGCATCACAAAAAAAGAATGCAACATGCAAGTCAGTGGGATACTGACTTGATGCAGTTATTGCAAGCAAAGGATATACAACCAAATATTAGGTGTTATGTACTTAAATTTACTTTTCCAATACTTTTGCTCACCTAAAAATTGGGTGGTCCATAAATAGCATGTTGTAAGTTGTTTAACACATCTAGATAAATATCAGCTGAAATTCTGATCTATTGTTTTATATTCATCGTTTGATCTAAACCCAAATGTCTTCAGTTTATAGCAGTAAAACAGAATTGGACTTGTGGTTCCAATACTTTGAGAGGAGGCTGTAAATGTCTATTTAGATCCTTACTTTGACTAGTAAGCAAGCAGTTGACCAACAATTTAAGTACGATAGAGTAAAGCTATGATATGAAAAAATGAGCGATTGAATTGTGTCCGCTATTTACTGAGCTGGGCTGAAGAATGTGTGGACCATGTTGTGGATGATGCTTGTTCATATGTCATGGAATTATCTGGAAAAACAAATAACCACATGTTACATGTGCTGTGTTTTCTCTTGACAACGAAAAGATGTAGTAAGTCCAATTCCATAATTTCTGCATTACTAGATTAAAAATATTTATACTGTATAATGATTTACAAGTGACTACAAACACCGGACATTTAATCTATCATTTAATTTTGCTGTTTAACAATCTTAGTGAGGTATTTTCTTAAGAATAAGAGCCCATTGTCTGTTACCTGTAGTAAACTGTGTGACTGGGGTGCTACTGGACTTCTCTGTAGATTCAGTGGTTTGATGAGTGGACGCTGGAGAAGTGGAAACTGCAGAAAAACAAGATCAAAGCAACAGCTCTTATGAAGTTTTAATATAATTCACATGGAGTTATTATGTGTTTGGATTCATAGTCAACAAGTTATCTTTTATAGGAACTTCACAGCACATGCATAAGCATTGGATAACATTTATAAAGCAATAATTTAGTAGCCATTAATCGCAAGGTGACGCGTTTTGTGTTGTACATGACATTGTATTGACAAAGTCTCTTAAATTAAAGTGATGGATATTCATTGAATAACTTTAAATAATTTTTTACAGTTTTCCATTTATACTTAATGGAAATCCTTCACAACAATGTTAGAAATGGAAGAAATATCCGTCAATTTAAGAGCCTTTGTCGTTATGTCATTTATTTTGTAGAACAGCTTAAGTTGTCTTGTGATTAATGTAATAAATATTAATAAATGTGTCAATGCTTTATTTTATGTCGGTACAGAAGGTACTAGGTAAGCCAGCATGTCATTAGCTATCTAGCTAGTTAAGTACTAGATTAGTATAAACCTGTTGCATTTATACTCTGTCAGATATTAAAGTAGCTGAGGTGGCTCTTAAACACCTAAAAGATTCAATTGCAGTGAAGAGATGGTCTTCTGCTTCAGAAAAGTACTTTTGGTAGCTACTTTTACAGTATTGATGATATTGTTTACTGTGTTGTTATAGGAAATATCTGTTTGTGCTGCAAATATTTTCCCAGAATTAAAAATTAATTCTGTTTAAAAGTGTAAAACACAGTATCACCCTGTCTTAAACGCAGCACATTACAAAAATTACATGATTTTTACAGTTTGGCACAGAACTAATTTATTCACATTTCTACACATCAGAGTATTTTTTCATGCACAGATGAATTTATGCACATACTGCCTGTCATATAGTCAGTAAAATCTTATTTGTCTCAGATTAACAGCTTTGATATGCACTCTAGAAGGTCAGTGTACTATATAATTCATATTTAACATAATACTAAATATATAAAAATTTAGGAAATGTTGACGTATACCTTACCTTTCTTGACAGTAACCACTACTTTACTAAGTGTATCTTTTCCCCATTGATCTATTCCACAGTAATAAACCCCAGAATCTCCTGATCTGAGGTTTCTGATGGTGACAGAAAAGCTCCGTGCAGACGCAGTGTTCAGTACAGAGTATCTGCCTTTAGAGGTGACTTTATCAGCTCTCTCAGTTTTAATTAAAACATCAGAATAACCACATGGATGACGGCAGAAGTAGTGGGACACATACTGGTATCCATCTGGATAATTACAGTAGATTTCCACACTGCCTCCTTCTGTTCCAGTAAAAACATTTCCAGACTGGTTCTTCATTTCCACACAGAACAGAACTAGAAAAATGATAGAACACTGATTATTATACACAACTGAACAAATAACAACAACAACACTTGCATCAGAAACATGGATACAGTAAAACAGTACAGGTTGAGTGTCTTGGACTTGGCACAGTGTACTTCACATTACAAAGACCTTAATTTGGATGAAAAGAACTTTCACCAGTTTTCACTAAAGGTTGATCCACTGAATGCTCTCAAATAGCAATTAACTTCAAAACTGTAACTTTGAAAGGCAAAAGTAATTCTATCTATCACTTAACCAACATAAAAGAGTAGAGCTGAAAAATCAAATCACAAAAACAAATAGAATTCACTTACCTTGGAAAAATAACAAAGTCCTCTGAAATGTTTTCATTCTACTGTCCACATCACTAACCTCCTTTCAGAACTGCTTTAAAGTGAGACAAGATCAGAACTCAGCACAACATTTTAAATCTGTGTCTGCACTTGTGTGTCTGAGCCATGATCTGATCACTTCTGGTTGCTCACAATAAGTAGGAGGAAGAAGCAGCAGCGTAAAGGAAGGAAGATCAGCATCTACACACTCAGCTAGAACGAAACATCCACACTCTGATAGAACAACACTGCCACACACGGATGGAACAACACTGCCACACACGGATGGAACAACACTGCCACACTGTGATAGAACACCACCACCACACTCTGATAAAATATTGCCTCCACACTCTGATAAAACACCTCCACACTGTGATAAAACATCACTGCCACACTCTGATAAAACATCACTGCCACACTGTGATAAAACATCACTGCCACACTGTGATAAAACATCACTGCCACACTGCGATGGAACAACACCACCACACTCTGATAAAACAACACCACCACACTCTGATAAAACAACACCACCACACTCTGATAAAACATCATCTCCACACTCTGATAAAACATCACCACCACACTCTGATAAAACATCACCTCCACACTCTGATAAAACATCATCTCCACACTCTGATAAAACATCACCACCACACTCTGATAAAACATCACCTCCACACTCTGATAAAACATCACCACCACACTCTGATAAAACAACACCACCACACTGTGATAAAACATCACCTCCACACTCTGATAAAACATCACCTCCACACTCTGATAAAACATCACCTCCACACTCTGATAAAACATCATCTCCACACTCTGATAAAACATCATCTCCACACTCAGATAAAACATCACCACCACACTCTGATAAAACATCACCTCCACACTCTGATAAAACATCACCTCCACACTCTGATAAAACATCACTGCCACACTGTGATAAAACATCATCTCCACACTCAGATAAAACATCACCTCCACACTCTGATAAAACAACACCACCACACTCTGATAAAACAACACCACCACACTCTGATAAAACATCATCTCCACACTCTGATAAAACATCACCACCACACTCTGATAAAACATCACCTCCACACTCTGATAAAACATCATCTCCACACTCTGATAAAACATCACCACCACACTCTGATAAAACATCACCTCCACACTCTGATAAAACATCACCACCACACTCTGATAAAACAACACCACCACACTGTGATAAAACATCACCTCCACACTCTGATAAAACATCACCTCCACACTCTGATAAAACAACACCTCCACACTCTGATAAAACATCACTTCCACACTCTGATAAAACATCATCTCCACACTCTGATAAAACAACACCACCACACTCTGATAAAACATCACCACCACACTGTGATAAAACATCATCTCCACACTCTGATAAAACATCATCTCCACACTCTGATAAAACATCACCACCACACTCTGATAAAACATCACCTCCACACTCTGATAAAACATCACCACCACACTCTGATAAAACAACACCACCACACTGTGATAAAACATCACCTCCACACTGTGATAAAACATCACCTCCACACTCTGATAAAACATCACCTCCACACTCTGATAAAACAACACCTCCACACTCTGATAAAACATCACTTCCACACTCTGATAAAACATCATCTCCACACTCTGATAAAACAACACCACCACACTCTGATAAAACATCACCACCACACTGTGATAAAACATCATCTCCACACTCTGATAAAACATCATCTCCACACTCTGATAAAACATCACCACCACACTCTGATAAAACATCACCGCCACACTCTGATAAAACATCACTGCCACACTGTGATAAAACATCATCTCCACACTCAGATAAAACATCACTGCCACACTGTGATAAAACATCATCTCCACACTCTGATAAAACATCACCTCCACACTCTGATAAAACATGACCTACACACTGTGATAAAACATCACCACCACACTCTGATAAAACATCACCTCCACACTCTGATAAAACATCACCACCACACTCTGATAAAACATCACCTCCACACTCTGATAAAACATCACCACCACACTCTGATAAAACATCACCACCACACTCTGATAAAACATCACCTCCACACTCTGATAAAACATCACTGCCACACTGTGATAAAACATCACCTCCACACTCTGATAAAACAACACCACCACACTCTGATAAAACATCACCACCACACTCTGATAAAACATCACCTCCACACTCTGATAAAACAACACCTCCACACTCTGATAAAACATCACTGCCACACTGTGATAAAACATCACCACCACACTCTGATAAAACATGACCTACACACTGTGATAAAACATCACCACCACACTCTGATAAAACATCACCTCCACACTCTGATAAAACATCACCACCACACTCTGATAAAACATCACCTCCACACTCTGATAAAACAACACCACCACACTCTGATAAAACATCACCACCACACTCTGATAAAACATCACCTCCACACTCTGATAAAACAACACCTCCACACTCTGATAAAACATCACTGCCACACTGTGATAAAACATCACCACCACACTCTGATAAAACATGACCTACACACTGTGATAAAACATCACCACCACACTCTGATAAAACATCACCTCCACACTCTGATAAAACATCACCACCACACTCTGATAAAACATCACCACCACACTCTGATAAAACATCACCTCCACACTCTGATAAAACAACACCTCCACACTCTGATAAAACAACACCTCCACACTCTGATAAAACATCACTGCCACACTGTGATAAAACATCACCACCACACTCTGATAAAACATGACCTACACACTGTGATAAAACATCACCACCACACTCTGATAAAACATCACCTCCACACTCTGATAAAACATCACCTCCACACTCTGATAAAACAACACCACCACACTCTGATAAAACATCACCTCCACACTCTGATAAAACATCACCAC
The DNA here is from genome assembly GCF_015220715.1 of Pygocentrus nattereri. Taxonomy (NCBI): domain Eukaryota; kingdom Metazoa; phylum Chordata; class Actinopteri; order Characiformes; family Serrasalmidae; genus Pygocentrus; species Pygocentrus nattereri. The sequence continues at coordinate 14,841,530 of NC_051238.1, read as the reverse complement.
CACACTCTGATAAAACATCACCACCACACTCTGATAAAACATCACCTCCACACTCTGATAAAACAACACCTCCACACTCTGATAAAACATCACTGCCACACTGTGATAAAACATCACCTCCACACTCTGATAAAACATCACCACCACACTCTGATAAAACATGACCTACACACTCTGATAAAACATCACCACCACACTCTGATAAAACATCACCACCACACTCTGATAAAACATGACCTACACACTCTGATAAAACATCACCTCCACACTCTGATAAAACATCACCTCCACACTTTTTTCTTTTATTCTTTAGATATATACAAAATAAATGTAGAAATGTTTATTTTTTAACATTTCTTCATTTTCAGGAGTCTCTGTCCTTAAAATAATAAGGCATTTTCAGTAAACACTGAAGCTAGACAAAGATGTAAACAACTACTTTAATAAAATATTAACATCATATACTGTTAACACACAAAAAAAATGTATTGCTTCTATGTGTGAAAGCATCATGTGCACTAGAGTTCCTTTTTCTTATCTTGCCCTCTGCCTAAACAAACCCACATCAGTCAGGGTAACACACTGAGATTGAAGCAAATAATGCACAGTGTGGCTTCCTTTTCTCTAACAGTCAACTTTGTTTCTGTTCTATCTCTCCTGTATTGAAAGCACAGTGCGCTTTCAGTCATGGTGAATGTACTGTGGCAATACGGAGGGTCACGCTGTTGAGCCCCTCTCTGTTAAATTCTAATACAGGTGTGAATGTCTCTCTGACAAGCATTTTATGTTTTTGATTTGTTTATCACAATATATATTAGTTCAAGTATATATACAGAGTTCAAAAACTAGCAGTAGACAGTCATACTTGCATACTGAAGTGCTAGGTAGAGGGACACAAGCCAAAATTTTAACAGCAGCTTCAGAAACTAAAGATTTGTGTATATGTGGCATGGAGGTCGGTTTCTAAGAATTAAAGTGTTTTGAAGGTTGGGCAAATATCAGCTACAAATATAAAAATCTACTATCTATTTAGCTTTATGCCTAATATTTAAGTCCTGAAGACCCCACATTTTTAATATTTTTCCTCTTCTAACTTTACCCAGCATGAGTGGCTTGTTAATCGGTTAATATGCTGAATGAGACAGGCTCTTTGCCATTTCAGTGAGGAGCTACTGGAGAATATGTAGAGCAGTCCTCCTCTGTTGAGCGTGTGTAGTGAATGATGCTGCAGGTTCCTGATGGGTCCTCCATGTTAGCTGGGCCAGCTAAACTGTACACAGCCAACATCTCATAATAAACATGGCAAGCCTCCTACTTGAGAGAGAGAGAGAGAGAGAGAGAGAGAGAGAGAGAGATCTTTGTAGAGTCATTAAATAAAATACTTGTCATCAGCTCTGTCTGAAAGAATAAAACTCTCTACGTCAAGTTTATAAAAGCACTTTTGGAAAATGCAGACTGACTTCACAGCACTGTACTGTGTTTTATAGCATAAGACTGCAGAGACACTAGCAAACATAATGGAAATGTTGTCAGCAGGCCGTTTGTATTCTTTTACTGTTTAATATCACTGCAGTGTTTTTCCCTTTGATAAAATCAAAGTTTTAATTTCATCATCAGTTCATTGGTGCCGCTGCCATCTGTCAAGATGCAAAAAGTACCTGTATTAGAGTACTGCTTTGATTTGCCCTTAATAAATCTCACTTATCTCCGCATATGCATCTGCCTCCTCGCACCCCGTTACAGGGGTTAACATACAGTGGTGCTTGAAAGTTTGTGAACCCTTTAGAATTTCTGCATAAATTTTAACCAGATCTAACCAGATTTTCACACAAGTCCTAAAAGTAGATAAAGAGAACCCAGTTAAACAAATGACACAAAAATATTATACTTGGTCATTTGTTTATTGAGAATGATCTGATATTACATATTTGTGAGTAGTAAAAGTATGTGAACCTTTGCCCCCATGCAGCGATAACTGCAACTAAACGTTTCCAGTAACTGTTGATCAGTCCTGCACACCGGCTTGGAGGAATTTTAGCCCATTCCTCTATACAGAACAGCTTCAACTCTGGGATTCTGGTGGGTTTCCTCACATTAACTGCTCGCTTCAAGTCCTTCCACAACATTTTGATGGGATTAAGGTCAGGACTTTGACTTGGCCATTCCAAAACATTAACTTTATTCTTCTTTAACCATTCTTTGGTAGAACGACTTGGGTCGTTGTCTTGCTGCATGACCCACCTTCCCTCGAGATTCAGTTCGTCGACAGATGTCCTGACATTTTCCTTTAGAATTCTCTGATATAATTCAAAATTCATTATTCCATCAATGATGGCAAGCCGTCCTGGCCCAGATGCAGCAAAACAGGCCCAAACCATGATACTATGACCACCACGTTTCACAAATGGGATAAGGTTCTTATGCAGGAATGCAGTGGTTTCCTTCCATAACGCTTTTCATTTAAATCAAAAAGTTCTATTCTGGTCTCATCTGTCCACAAAACATTCTTCCAATAGTCTTCTGGCTTGTCCACGTGAGCTTTAGCAAACTGCAGACGAGCAGCAATGCTCTTTTTGGAGAGCAGTGGCTTTCTCCTTGCATCCTTGCCATGCACACCATTGTTGTTCAGTGTTCTGCTGATGGTGGACTCATGAACATTAACATTAGCCAATGTGAGAGAGGCCTTCAGTTGCTTAGAAGTTACCCTGGGGTCCTTTGTGACCTTGCCGACTATTACACGCCTTGTTCTTGGAGTGATCTTTGTTGGTCGACCACTCCTGGGGAGGGAGACAATGGTCTTGAATTTCCTCCATTTGTACACAATCTGTCTGACTGTGGATTGGTGGAGTCCAAACTCTAAAGAGATGGTTTTGTAACATTTTCCAGCCTGATGAGCATCAACAACTTTTTCTGAGGTCTTCAGAAATCTCCTTTGTTCGGGCCATGATACATTTCCATAGACATGTGTTGTGAAGAGCAAACTTTGATAGATCCCTGTTCTTCAAACAAAACAGGGTGCCCACTCACCCCTGATTGTCATCCCATTGATTGAAAACACCTGACTCTAATTTTACCTTCAAATTAACTGCTAATCCTACAGGTTCACATACTTTTGCCACTCACAAATATGTCATTTTGGATAATTTTCCTCAATAAACAAATGACCAAGTATAATATTTTTGTGTCATTTGTTTAACTGGGTTCTCTTTATGTACTTTTAGGACTTGTGTGAAAATCTTATGATGTTTTAGGTCATATTTAGGTCAAGCACCACTGTACATAATTGATTTAACTGACAGTTTTTGTGGTAATTTTCACTTTCATCCACAGTTCTTTTCAATGTAATATTTTGGAAATAATGTTGACATCATTTGACATTAAAAATTGAGTTGGTGTGAAAAGTTTTCCACACAGCATAGAAAATGAATCAGACAGCAGTGCTCTGCCATGTCTGATAGATTAATAGTGAATAAAAGGCTTCCTCAGCTAGGAAATCATTCATGTGATTGTAGTGATTTGGTAGGTTGCAGATTTTTTTTAAGAAATAATCAGTAACCAGTAATTTTTTTTTCAAGTAATCATAACTGGACTTTCTAATATTCTGAACTGTGCAAAAATAAATGACAGTTTAAATTGCATTTATATTTCTAAACAGTCTTTAAATGGGCTTACATGTTGAGTGTGCAATGGATGGCCTTCTGTAGAGAACCACAAAAGCCACAAGCGCACAGCACAGGAACACACCAAGCACCCGTCCATAAACAGGAAGCTCTAAAGGAAAAGAAAAAGAATTACTGAAAGCGTGCTTTGCAAATTTTGTTTTACAAATGGACATTTTAAACAGCTACAATGTATGAAAGTTATCAGCACAGTGATACTGTTATTAACATTTTATTTCTTTTTTACTTTCATAATAAAGCTCATTATGATAATGATGCAACTTAAATACAAGGAAAGGTCAACATCAATTATTTACCTTGCAGGACTGAAGGATGTATGGGCTGTGTTGTGGATGCTGTTTGTTCATATTTGCTGGAAAATCTGAAAGATATAAATGAGTACACTTCTCTTTTGTAAAGAAAAAATGTAATTCTGCAATTAAAAAACTATATATACTGATTGTTCTGCTTCAACATATATTGATTCAGTATTTCTTTATTAGCATGCTCATGTGTATCTGTATGTGATCTTCGAAAGTGGAGTACACGAAAATGTTCTGAGTGACTATAAAAACAGAACATTTAATCTGATATTTACTGATGCTGCTAAGTAGTTAACAACTTTAGGAGATTTCTGGATGGATCATTAAAAATGAGGACCCACTTTGCATTACCTGCAGTAATCTTTGTGAGTGTGGAGACACTGGATGGGTCTGTGATGGTTTGCAGAGTAGACAGTGGAGCAGCAGTGGGCTTAGGAGTAACTGCAGAAAATCAACCAGCAGAACCATATATACACAGATATAGTATAGTACATACTAAGACATTATGTAACTCAATTCAGAGTTTAACAAGATCTTTCAAATTAAGGTCATCCTGAGCTTCAGGTGATTCACATTACATATGAAATTATATCAAATTATATATACACTGCTCAAAAAAATAAAGGGAACACTTAAACAAAACAATATAACTCCAAGTAAATCAAACTTCTGTGAAATCAAACTGTCCACTTAGGAAACAACACTGATTGACAATCAATTTCACTGCTGTTGTGCAAATGGAATAGACAGCAGGTGGAAATTATTGGCGATTAGCAAGACACACTCAATAAAGGAGCGGTTCTGCAGGTGAAGACCACAGACCACTTCTCAGTATCTTTCTGCTTTCTGGCTGATGTTTTGGTCACTTTTGAATGTTGGTGGTGCTTTCACACTCGTGGTAGCATGAGACGGACTCTACAACCCACACAAGTGGCTCAGGTAGTGCAACTCATCCAGGATGGCACATCAATGCGAGCTGTGGCAAGAAGGTTTGCTGTGTCTGTCAGCGTAGTGTCAAGAGGCTGGAGGCACTACCAGGAGACAGGCCAGTACACCAGGAGACGTGCAGGAGGCCGTAGGAGGGCAACAACCCAGCAGCAGGACCGCTACCTCCGCCTTTGTGCAAGGAGGAACAGGAGGAGCACTGCCAGAGCCCTGCAGAATGACATCCAGCAGGCCACAAATGTGCATGTGTCTGCACAAACGGTTAGAAACCGACTCCATGAGGATGGTATGAGGGCCCGACGTCCACAGATGGGGGTTGTGCTCACAGCCCAACACCATGCAGGACGCTTGGCATTTGCCAGAGAACACCAGGATTGGCAAATTCACCACTGGCGCCCTGTGCTCTTCACAGATGAAAGCAGGTTCAACATCCTTCAGCATGACCGGTTTGGCAGTGGGTCAGTAATGGTGTGGGGTGGCATTTCTTTGGAGGGCCGCATAGCCCTACATGTGCTCGCCAGAGGTAGCCTGACTGCCATTAGGTACCGTTCCCCAGACCTGAATCCGATTGAGCACATCTGGGACATCGTGTCTCGGTCCATCCACCAACGCCACGTTGCGCCACAGACCGTCCAGGAGTTGGTGGATGCTTTAGTCCAGGTCTGGGAGGAGATCCCTCAGGAGACCATCCGCCACCTCATCAGGAGCATGCCCAGGCGTTGTAGGGAGGTCATACAGGCACGTGGAGGCCACGCACAATACTGAGCCTCATTTTGACTTGTTTTAAGGACATCACATCAAAGTTGGATCAGCCTGTAGTGTGTTGTTCCACTTTAATTTTGTGTGTGACTCCAAATCCAGGCCTCTATTGTTTAATAAATTTGATTTCCAGTGATGATTTTTGTGTGATTTTGTTGTCAGCACATTCAACAAGAACAAAGTATTCAATGAGAATATTTCATTCATTCAGATCTAGGATGTGTTATTTGAGGGTTCCCTTTATTTTTTGAGCAGTGTATATGTACATAGATAATGCATCATATATATATATATATATATATATATTATGGGACAACATTATAAAATGTAAATATAAAAATGAAATTTGGATATAACTTAAAGTAGTAAGTGTACAGCTTGTATAGCAGTATAGATTTACTGTCCTCTGAAATTAACTCAACACACATCCATTAACGTCTAAATAGCTGGCAACACAAGTGAGAACACCTCACAGTGAACATGTCCAACTTGTGCCCAATTGTGTTGTTGTCCCTTCCTGGTGTCATGTGACTTGTTAGAGTTACAAGGTTCCATGTGTGAATGGGGAGCAGGTCTGTTAAATTTGATGTTTTGGGTACAATTCGCTCATACTGGCTGCTGGATATTTAACATGGCACCTCATGACAAAGGATGTGAGAAATAGAATTGCTGCTCTCCACAAAGATGGCCTAGGTCATATGCAGAGGTTGGCTTCAAAAAATAGATACATGAGTGCTGCCAGCATGACTGCAGAGGTTGAAGAAGATGGAGGTCAGCCTGTCAGTGCTCAGATCATATGCTGCACAATGCATCAACTCGGTCTGCATGGCTGTCATCCGAGAAGGAAGCCTCTGGTGAAGCTGATGCACAAGAAAGCCTGCAACAGTTTGCTGAAGACAAGCAGTCCATGAACATGGATTACTAGAACCATGTCCTGTGATCTGATGAGAGCAAGATAAACTTGTTTGGCTCAGATGATGTCCAGCATGTGTGGTTGTGCCCTGGTGAGGAGTACCAAGACAACTGTCTCTTGCCTACAGTCAAGCATGGTGGTGGTATCATCTGCACATGCTCTGGGGCTGCATGAGTGCTGATGGCACTGGGAAGCTGCAGTTCATTGAGGGAAACATGAATTTCAACATGTACTGTGACATTCTGAAACAGAGCATGATCCCCTCTGGAAACTTCACCGCATGGTGGTTTTCCAACACGATAACGACTCAAAAGACACCTCCAAGATGACACCTGCCTTGCGGAGGAAACTGAAGGTAAAGGTGATGGACTGGCCAAGAATGTCTCCAGACCTAAACCCAATTGAGCACCTGTAGGACACCTTCAAGGGGAAGGTGGAGGAGCACAAGATGTCTTAACATCCACCAACTCTGTGATGTCATCATGGAGGAGTGGAAGAGGATTCCAGTAGCAACCTGTGCAGCTCTGGTGAATTCCATGCCCAAGAGGGTTAAGACAGTGCTAGATAATAATGGTGGTCACACAAAATATTGACACTTTGAGCACAATTTGGACGCGTTCACTGTGAGGTGTTCTCACTTATGTTGCCAGCTATTTAGACATTAATAGCTATGTGTTGAGTTATTTTCAGAGGACAGTAAATCTATACTGCTATACAAGCTGTACACTGACTACTTTAAGTTATATCCAAGTTTCATTTCTATAGTGTTGTTCCATGAAAAGGTATCATAAAATATTTGCAGAAATATGAGGGATGTACTCTGTTGTATGTATCACTGTTGTCAGAAGAAAACTTTGTATCTCCAAAATGATAACTTTACTGGAAAAGGAAAATAATATAAGTCAGTGGAACCATATAATAAGTAATTTTGAGCCATTTTTTGGTCCAGTCATCATGAAACTTACATACAATGTAAAGAACAACATTTTCAAATTATGTCAAAAACTGAAAAACGGCAAAACTGGAGATGCGAGGTTTTCTTCTGACAGCAGCGATGTGTGTGTGTTAAAATAAGTTTAAATAGGTTATTTAGGAATAGGTTATATTCATCCCGCGACCCTGAGGGAGATGCGGCTTAGAAAATGTGTATGTGTGTGTGTGTGTGTTATATTCATGCTTACCTTTCCTGACAGTAACCACTACTTCACTGAGTGTATCTTTTCCCCATTGATCCACACCACAGTAATAAACCCCAGAGTCTCCTGATCTGAGGTTTCTGATGGTGACAGAAAAGCTCCGTGCAGACGCAGTGTTTAGTACAGAGTATCTGCCTTTAGAGGTGACTTTATCAGCTCTCTCAGTTTTAATCAAAACATCAGAATAACCACATGGATGATGGCAGAAGTAGTGGATCACATATTTATATCCATCTGGATAATTACAGTAGATTTCCACACGGCCTCCTTCTGTTACAGTCAAAACATTTCCAGACTGGTTCTTCATCTCCACACAGACCAGAACTAGAAAAATAACACAGATGCATTTAAAATCTGCAAAGTCCAAATAATAGCAACAATAAAAGTGTTCAAAACATAAGTAGTTAGTATTAAAGACAATAAATAAGAGTGTTTTAGCAGTTAAACATGTACATAATCTTTAACATTTATTTGTCTGAAAAGGTGTTTTCTCTGTATTTACTGAAGGTTAATTCATAGATCAAGTTTCTTCTTAATAAATCTTACCTGGCAGTGAATATTCCACCAATATTATAAACAATGATGCTAATAATGACATTAATAAACCAAGTGCGATGAAGAACAGATATAATTTACCCTGAAACAGTGACAGAATCCTCAGAAGGGTTTGCATTCTACTCCATATATCACTGACCTTCTTTAAGAATTTCTTAAAAGGCCAGAACTCAGCACAGCGTATAACTCTTCTCAGACTGTTTCTGCACTCGACTGTCTTGTGCTGGTGTAGGACTCAGCAGAGGAGCTCTGAGAGATAAATGCTACTGATCACTTCAAACTCTCTTCCTTATGATAAGCATGACGAAGAAGCGCTTTAAAGGAAGAAAACATTGATGCGCAGAAGTATGACCTCTGACTCTGATAGAACAACACTATCCAGCCTCTGATAGAACAACACTTTCACACTCTGACTGAACACACATCTCATGTTTTGATGTTAGCATTTGTTCAAAAATTAACAGCATTTTAATATAATGGAAGCCTTCAGCACATTGAAGACACAGAATAAAGAGCATAGGACAGGATATTGCACTTTTATTGCATTTCTCAGATTAAACTGATAAATAACTAAACAGACAGATACCCCACCTGATTTGTTTGTTATACCACAAAACTAATGCTAAACACAGTGCAGGTTCTGCCAGAATAACATGTGGAATTGAAATTGTATTTTGATAAATGTTAAGATTTTTTATTCACTAACTTCTATACATCATGGTAACTTCTAGTTATGAGATTAGGAAAGTTCTTTAGACAGAAAAAATTGTGTTGTGTGCCCAAGTATGGGCCTTTTGGGTTTAAGACAGTGGTCACCAACAATTCTCTGGAGAGACACATAATTCTAAATCCCAGATTTCACACATCTGATCCAGCTAATCATGGACTTCTGAAAACAATGATCCAAACTATATATTGCAGTTAAACTTTGCAGGATTTTAGATTCGCAGAACTGGAGTTGGTGATGACTGAATTAAATCTGGCTTCTCTGACAAAGCAGTCTGCTGCCCTCTGTCTATGAAACACATTCCCTACGTTCCTGAAGCTCCATATCTCTATTACAGTGTGACAGAGTCACAAAAATCAAGGTAAAAAAGAAGATCCTAAAATCTAGTTGTTACCTAGTCTGTTGAGAGCAAGAGTGTTTATTTGTTTTTTCCTGAGCAAAGATTATGTACCAAAATACAATATCAGTTTCTATTTAATATATAGAAGTGGCCCCCACAGCACACATATATACATCTGACATATCGCTAAACATATTGCTAAATTATATATTGTGCAGTTAAATGCCCTCCCACTGTTATTATCCATCAAATCACTAAAAGTCACCAAATTTCAGATTTTGAGAGAAAGAAGTAATTGCAGCTGCAAATGGTACGACTTGCTGGTTTTGTTTGCATATAAATCAGCATAAAAACTACAAGACCTCATTGATCACAAGCAATTTTATTGTTTAAAAAAGGCTTCAAAACATTTAATCACATCCTCAAACTTAACACATTTACAATATGTGGTAGAAAAAATGACAATTTCCAAACCTGAAGACAGCAAAATATAAATGTAACATGTAGAAATTTTACTTTTAAAAAGTGCTCTTAGGCAATATGTTAATTTCTAAATGAGTGCCTTTCAGCAACTTGTGAACTTAATTTACATTTACATTTGCAGCATTTAGCAGACGCTCTTATCCAGAGCGACTTACAAGATTCACATTTGTACAAATTCACATTTGTAGTTGTGCTCCTCAGTTAGGTCAATAAGTTGAGCTTAATGTAAAAATGTAATTTAGTTTCCTTTTACTGTGTATTTTGTTCATTGTTAATTTCCATCTGCAGTTCTGTGAGGGGGGGGGGGGGGGGATAAGGATTTTCTACTCCTTATTGGAGTGGATTGCTGGATTAAAAAAGTGTGATCTGACAATAGGGCAGGTGAACACTTGAAGCACTTAAGATTTTTTTGTTTGTTTTTGAGTTTTTCTCAAATTAAACAGCATGTCCTAACTAAACCACAGAGTGAGTTAGGAGAACTTTTGAAGAAGCTCAAAAAGTTGTGAAATCAATTACTTTATCATTTTAAATTGATACAAGTTTTTTGAAACCGGCAACAATTATGTGGAGTTTGCATGTTCTGCCCGTGACTGTGTGGGTTTTCTCCCACAGTCCAAAGACATGCAGTCAGGCCAAATGGACACACTAAATTGCACCTAGATGTGAATGTGCATGTCAGTGTATTTGTTGGTGTGTCTGCAATGTAATGTACTGTCAGCCTATCCAGGATCTGATGACCGCTGGGAAAGGCTGCAGCCCCCCACGACTCAGGATGATAAGCAGTATAGTTAGTGTGTGTGTGTGTGTGTGTGTGTGTGTGTGTGTGTGTGTGTGTGTGTGTGTGTGTGTGTGTGTGTTTTGAATTTGGCTGTATTCACTTTGTACAAATGGCTGAAGAACAGGTGCAAGTAGTTGAGCTTCGCCAATGAAAGAGAAGAAGAGCAGCCAGCAGAGCACACACTACTCCACACTGCACTCCAAACACCACCAGCTCAGCTGCAGACACTGAAGATGGACAATAAGAGAAGTACAGATTTAGAGCAAAATATGATCATTAATGTGCTTAAAACCAACAGCAAGTTATTTTTGTGAACTCATATATTGCACCAGGGTTTTAATTCAGGTGGGGCTCAATCCCCATGATCAACCCCATAAGAGAGACAAACCCAAACTTGAGTTTTATTTTATAAATTTCTGGCTAAATGAATTCCCTCATATGGCATGACTGTCTTATTTTCATCATTTTCAGCATTAGGCTCCTCCCTCTGTATAAATTGCAAAGCCTGAATTCATAAAGTAACTGCATTATCTAGCACACTGAGCTGCATCACTCCCCTTTAAAACCTGAGAAACTTTAAGCTCGAGAACATCTCAAACTGCTGATAAACTTTAAGTCGGCAACAGCCATAAATACACCAAGAAAATAAATGATGTTAGCATACATACCATACAAATATGTGTTCATTTAAAGCTGTTTAAGAGCATGTGATAAAGCATCACACTAGCATATCACGTCTTGCAATAACACGTTTTTGCGCAATAACCAATATATGACTGTATGTTTACTGTTGTCTGGCAAATTGTATTTTTTTTACTTCTTATAGTCTTTTGAATATTCTGCAAAGCCTACCAATGGGAAGTTATAAAGGGCATTTAAAATTAGCCGCAGCATGCATGGGAGAAGAGATACACTCACAGCCAATAGTTAAATTGCTGTCTCACAATATTTCCTGAATATTTCATTCAGAAAAACAAAACGTCATGTTTCTTCATTTTCATGATCTTACAAAACCAGAATGTATTCATCTAGGAATCTCAAATTAGGATTCTACAAATCAATTAAAACTGCAGTAGATGGCGCCACAGAAATGTGTCTTTCCACATTAGCAAGCTGAAGAGAGTGAAATGGAAGCTGTACCTGATGTTGTAGAAGTACTTTGGAGTCGTGGACCTGGAAAATATAAATCATTCATCTGTTTGATTAAAACCAACATGAAACTGGTTTTAACAAATAAACTCATACACACAAACTAATTTTTTTACCTGACTTTCAAAAATGATGGACCATTACTGGACAATCAGTTCAACATCTAAATTCAGATCTATTTCAGAGGATGACTGAAAATTAATTACATTTCCTTCATTTAGTATTAGTGCTCAGATTACATTAGGTGTTACATTAATCATAACAACAAATAAAATTATATGTTTATGTTGTGTGCTGGGCCTGTTAATTAACCACTATACATTCAGATTAGCACAAAGCACTTTTCTATTATACAAGGGTTCCATAAATTCCATAAAAAACATTTTCATTAAATTCTGAATCATAACTTAAAAAGGAAAATGTGGAAGGGGATTCCTCAGAATTCTTGTTGTTTCTTCATGATTAGAGTGGAGTGGAATATTCATCAATCAAACCATTTGGATATCAAAAATACTTGGAGCTGGTGAGTAACAGGACAGAAGCACTTCAATCAGGGTCAATCAGATTTTTACTAGGAGAAATGCCTCACCACTGAATCTACCAATGGTTCAGGGCACTGTGCAGATCTTTCACACCAAACTTGGCAAACCATTCCTTTATGGTTCGTTATGAATATCCCTTTGTGCTGTCATACTGTTACAGTTGCTTATGATTCTGTAGAATATCATGGTATACTGTGGTGTTTGCATAAGAGAAGAAAATGCGGCCATTCCCACAGCCCAGCACAGAATAGCCCAACAATAGCACAAAATAGTTAACAGCTAACCGCTGCAGAGTGATACCAATGGTGCTCCGCATTCACTGCTTCATCTGGCCATGCATCCCACCTGTGCCAGTAGTGAGATGCTACCTGTCTTGGCGACCTTCAAAAAGTCCCGGTAGAGTCTGAGCAGAGGGTACTTGGACGGAGTCTTCCTGAGTCATCTGGCCTTCCTGCACCAGCTCTGACCTCCAACCACACCGTACCAGGCCACTTTCCGTCAGCTGACATTCAGTTGTTCCTGCCAGCAGGTTCTTTACAGGTGGCACTATGCACATCCAGGCAGGCATCCTTGAATTTGTTAAATACAGATTTTTCTGCCAGACTGACAGATGGCAAAGTGTGATTCATCACTCCAGAGAATGCATTTCCGATAACAGTGTGCTTTTCATCACTCCAGCTGAAATCATCATTAGACATAGTGATCTCTTGCTTCTGTCCGGCTGTTCAGACATATCATTTGAATTCAGTCCAAGAGGAACTTCTTCTGTTCTGTCATTATTTCAAGAGGCAGTTTGGAACTCAGAAGAGTGCTGCAACCAAAGGGCTGACAATTAGTGATCAAACTGTGTGATCTTACTGTTTCATGGCTGTGCTCTTTGGGGCTCCTAGAAATTTCCTCTTTATGATATCAGCACTTACGTTTGACCAGGGCAACTCCAGCAGAGCAGACATTTGAGACATTGTGAAAATGGCATGATGAAAATCTCTGAGTTATCACTGTGCCAGTTTCTGTCTATAAACATTGCATTGCTGTTTCCTTGATTTTGTGCACCCTCTTGGAGTGGACATTTCACTGAGATGAAATTACAAATGTTTCTTTGTTGATCAACTATACTGAACTAAAGTGTACCTGAGATAAATAATTTACCTGAAGCAGTTAAAGAAGAGGCTGGTCTTGGGTATGTCGGCATGTTATATCCAAATGCAGATGCTGCTTTAAAATAGGCCAGAAGTATTACAATAACGTTTGTCAGCTAAAACGATTTGGCAGGTTATTCATTTGAAAAGTGTATGCAAAGACTACTGACTCAGATTAGCCTACATGGGACAAAGTGATACCCTGACAGATGTTATGAGGAAATTTAAATTTATCCACAGCTTGACAGCAAGTATTAAACTCACAACCTCTGCTTTAAACAATCAAGCTATTCTCACAATGTTTAAAGTTTAAATTGGATTTTTAAAAAGGTTCATTGGCTTTCTCAGGGTGTAACAAAGCCATTTTTGTTCATAAGAGAGAGAGAAATGGAAACTGGACCTGTTGCTATGGCTGTAACTGTGCTTTGTGTGAGTTGGTGGTCACTTTGTGTGCTGGATTCTGAAGCAGGTGTCATGATGGGTGATGTGTGAACTGCAAAAAGATAAAACTTATATTAGAGCACAAATAATTAACATTAGTGATTTTTATAATAAACATAGACATTTTACAATTTTTAGTCATCTTGCAAAAGTACACAAGTGTAGAATCTCGTCCAAGGACTCTTAGACCTTAGTCCTTCGGTATTCAGAATGTGTACTGTACTTTTTGTGTCTTTGTATTAATTATTTTTACCTACGCAAAGACTATAGATGGACATAAGCCCAGATGGGCCCAAGCTTATTTAAGATGGACTGAGGTGAAATGGAAAATTACCTGTGGTCCAACAAATCAAAATGTAAAAATTATTTTTGGAAATCATGGATGTGACATTGTGCAGGCTAAAGAGGAAAGGAAACATCTGGCTTGGTGTCAGTGCATAATTCAAAAGACAGACAGACAGACAGACAGACAGACAGACAGACAGACAGACAGACAGACAGACAGATAGACAGACAGACAGACAGACAGATATGTTATTGATCCCGAAGGAAATCTAGCAGCCAGTAGCAGTCACACAACACAGGACAGTAATAGTAATGAGGGTTTTAACAATATAACAGGAAGAATAAACATTAACTACAACAATCTGGAATAATATCTATAACCTGAGATGGAAGTGGCAGTGCAATATTGACTGTACAAGGAGGCACAGGTAACAGCATAAAATGTCAATACTGAATAAAATATGTGCAGATATGTACAGGTAGCAGTATAGATTGTCTTCTGGCCCCCTGGGAAGAGTTGAAGAGCCTGATGGCTCATGGGACAAAGGATTTCCTGAATCTGTTGGGTGAGCAGCTCTGTGACAGCAACCTACCACTAAACATGCTCCTCCTGTCCACGATGATGGTGTGCAGCAGGTGGCCATCATCCTCCATAATTCATAATTTCATACTAATTAATAATTAATCATTTCATATTTCATGTTATCATTATATATATATATATATATATATATATATATATATATATATATATATATATATATATATATATATATATAGAGAGAGAGAGAGAGAGAGAGAGAGAGAGTGTGTGTGTATATCCTTGCTACTAAATATTCCACAGTCAACTATCAATGGTATTATAGCAAAGTGGAAATGATTGGGAAAGACAGAAACTCAGCACATGCTGAGGCATATAGTGCGCAGAGGTCACCAACTTTAGCTCAAGAACAGTGTGTAGAGAACTTCAAGGAATGGGTTTCCATGGCCAAGCAGCTGCATCCAAGCCTTATATCACCAAGCACGATGCAAAGCATGGAATGCAGTGGTGTAAAGCACCGCCACTGGACTTCCCTGGACAGCAGTGGAGACGTGTTCTCTGGAGTGATGAATCAAGCTTCTCTATCTGGAAATACAATGGATGACTCAGGGCTTGGCGGTTGCCAGGAGAGCAGTAATTGTCTGACTGCATTATGCCAAATGTAAAGTTTGGTGGAGGGGGGGTTATGGTGTTGTTTTTCAGGAGTTGAGCTCAGCCCCTTAGTTCCAGTGAAAGGAACTCTTAATGCTTCCAAAGCAGACCAAGAGATTTTGGACAATTGCATGCTATCAACTGTGTTTGGGGATGGCCCTCTCCTGTTTCAACAAGACTGCACACCAGTGCACAAAATAAGGTCCATAAAGACATGGATGTGCGAGTTTGGTGTGGAAGAACCTGACTGGCTTGCACAGAGTCCTGACCTCAACCCGATAGAACATCTTTGGGATGATTTAGAGCAGAGACAGTGAACCAGGCTTTCTCGTCCAACATCAGTGTCTGACCTCACAGTTGCGCTTCAGGAAGAATGGTAAAAAATTCCCATAAACACGCTCTTAAACCTTGTGGAAAGCCTTCCCAAAAGAGTTGAAACTGCTATAGCTGCAAAGAGTGGGCCGACATCATATTAAACTCTATGGATTAAGAATGGGATCTCACTCAATTTCATATGTGTGAGAAGGCATATTCCATATATATGGAATGGATATTGATATATATGGAATGGACTTATGGACTTTGATATATATGGAATGAACTTTGATATACATGGAATAAACTCAAACTGACATGTTAATTTTATATTTATCAATGTTCATTACAAATATATCAATGTTCAATGAATGTATATATATATATATATATATATATATATATATATATATATACACACACACACATACATACATACACACACACACACACACAGCTGTCAGAAGAAAACCTCATATCTCCATTTTTGCATTTTTGCCGTCTTTCAGTTTTTGACATAATTTCAAAGGACCTATTGCCCTTTACATTGTGTGTAAATTTCATGTTGAATGGAACAAAAGAAACAGCCCAAAATGACTTGGAAAGATGTCTGGTTCCACTGACTTGCATTAAAAGTACAATATGTTTTTCTTTCTCCTGTAAAGGTCCAATTTTGGAGATACAAGGTATATATATATATGTATATATATATATGTGTGTATATATATATATATATATATCAGTGTTCATTCCATATATATCAGAGTTCATGAAATATTTTCCTGTGCGGCTTGCCAAAATATATGTATATATGTTTTGGAGCAAACAAACGCTTACAAAGTCCTGGGTGGTAAACTGGCCTGCCTGCACTCCAGACTCCTTTTTCAACATCACAGAAAAAAATTAACAAAGGAGACCCTGAACTACTGAGCAACTGAAATTCTATATCAAGCTAAATTGGGGGGGGGGGGGACTTCAAAAACTACAGCAGTTGGTCTCCTCATGTAACGCAGAGCGAGGAGGCGGACGCATACGCTGAGATAAGCGAGATTTATTAGGGGCAAATCCAGGCTCATAGTCAAGACAGTCCAGGTTCCAATAATCGATACCAAGTCGAGGGTGGACAGACATAAGTGAAAACTAAAACAAACCACAAAGACTGTCCAAACAGCGTCAAGACAAACCAATTCAACAAACAAAGAACGGCAAACACAAGGGCCAAACACAGGGCTTAAGTACACAGGGAAAACGCGGGACAGGTGAAAACAATCAGGGGCGGAGTTAGAAAACAAAAACAGGACTGGGATGGGCCAATCGTGACACCTCAATTCACCTCAAGTGTTATTAAAAGAAGAGGTGATGCAACACAGTGTTACATCTTTGTTGTTGTCTTTTTTAATTAAATAAAGGCTTTAAATGAATTTCACATCATTGCATTCTGTTTTCATTTACATTTTGTACAGCATCCCAATTTTTTGGAAACGGTCTTTTATACATTGAAGTTCAGATAATAAACTGGGTTGGCAAAATTCCATAAAAATAAAAAAAAAGTGAGTATGCAGTTATGTTCATGCTTACCTTTCATAACAGTGACCTCTACTTTACTGAGTATGTCTTTTCCCCATAAATCCACTCCACAGTAATAAACCCCAGAGTCTCCTAATCTGAGGTTTTTAATGGTAACAGAAAAAAAGCTCCAGGCAGACACAGTGTTCAGTATAGAGTATCTGCCTTCAGTGATGATTTTGTTAGAAATCTTGGTTTTAATTAAAACATCAGAATAACCACATGGATCGCGGCAAAGGTATTTGGCCATATATTGGTATTCATCTGGATAATTACAGGGGATTTTCACACTGCCTCCTTCTGTTCCAGTAAAAACATTTCCAATCTGGCTCTTCATTTCCACGCAGATCAGAACTAGAAAAATAACAGATGTATTACAAACTAAACGCCTAAATGTTGCCAAAAAAGCAACAAGAGAAAAAAACATGAGAGTTTAGTAGAGTTAAAGAGTTAAAGTCTATTCTTGTAGTAAAAATCATTTTAAAGTAGGAAAGAAATGATTTGCTCATTTGGCTGAAAAGGATTTTTTTCTGTGTTTACTGTAAGTTAACACACAGATTACACTTAGTTTCGGAAAATCTAAAAGGTAATTAACCTTAACTCACTGAAAGTTAATAATAATGATATTAAGCATCTAACTACAACAACAGAGTAATATTAACATGCCAAACTGGATTAAGAAAAGTATTTAAATTACCTTGGAACAGTGACAGAATCCTCAGAAAGGTGTTCATCTTACTTTTATTGCTATGCACTACACCTCACAGTTTGTTTCTGTTCGTGTTTCTGGTTCCTTACAAACAGCAGGAGGAAGAACCAGTGGTGTAAACTCTGAAGAGAGCAAAGTAAACTGCTGCCTTCTTTGCTTGAAACTAATTTGCTGCTGGTGAGTGTAATAATGATCTGAACAATTACAATAGGGTTCCAGCACTACATGCTTTGAAGCCTAATAAACGTTTCATACACAGAGCAGCTCAATCACTTCACAGCTGTACAGGAAAATAATAGCAAAAACGCATAAGAGCAGAAAAAAGAATAAAGTGGAGAAAAAAAAGAATAAAATGCTATACTCATTCAAACACAATTACAGAAAAGTTAGGACAGTCAGTGAAATGCAAAAAAAATAAAAATAAAAAAATTAAAAATTATTTGTAAATCCACTTTCACCTGTATTTAACTAAAAACTATGCAAGATGTTTTATCATCTATCTTAATAACTTCTTTTTTATGAAAATGATGTCTAGAACACATTCCAAAAACCTGGAATTGGGCCAGTTTAAGACTAGGAACATTGTGAATTGTTTAAAATACATTGTAAACAGGTAATATGATTATGCTTGGATATAAAAAGAGGTGGTGCTCTGGTAGAGCATCACTTCTGCACTCTGACAGAACATCATCTCCACATTCTGTTAGAACTAAAACTGTACATGCTGATAGAACAATTCATCTACTCTCTGAAGACATTATGTCTGTACCATCACATCCACACAGAAAGACAACTTTGAAGGCAGATGAAACCTATTATAGTGTAAAACAAATTTACCACTTTGATAAAACTTTGATATGGACCTACACTGTATTGTCAAAAGTATTCGCTCATATGCCTTCACACACATATGAACTTGATTGACATGCCATTCTTAATCCATAGGGTTTAACATGATGTAGGCCCACCCTTTGTAGCTATAATAGCTTCAAATCTTCTGGGAAGGCTTTCCACAAGGTTTAGGAGTATGTTATTTGAGTTTTTGACCATTCTGGTGACCTCTGTGACCTCTGCACACTATGCGCCTCAGCATCCACTGATCTTGCTCTGTCATTTTACGTCGCCTACCACTTCGTGGCTGAGTTTCTGTCATTCCCAATCACTTCCACTATATTACCACTGAAAGTTGACTGTGGAATATTTAGTAGTGAGGTAATTTCATGACTGGACTTGTTGTACAGGTGGCATCCTATCACGGTACCACGCTGAAATTCACAGAGCTCCTGAGAGCGACCCATTCTTTCACAAACGTTTGTAGAAGCAGTCTGCAGGCCTAGGTGCTTGGTTCTATGCACCTGTGGCCATGGAAGTGATTTGAACACCTGAATTCAATGATTTGGATGGGTAAGTGAATACTCACAAAAAAAGAACTCTATCTCGGTCTATAGACAGTAAAGGAAGAAAATGTTTTTTATTGTAATTTTTCAGTTTATTTCCAGGAGCCGTTGTATGTAAAATGTTTAAGGCATTAAGTGATGTCTTTGCAAATCATATTATAATACATATCATGTTTAAGATAAATTTTAAAAATCCATTTATTTTCTTCACATTTTCAGAGTTCACAACATATATTGTGATATATGATACATTACACCTTTAAATGTTAAAGGATTACACAGAACTATGATTATCTACAGTAGTTACATACAGAAGCAAGAGTATATCATGTTCCCGTTTCTGACCTCCCCTTTGTTTCATTTTTAACAAACCCCCTAGCAGGCAGAACATCATACTGAGATTGTACCATACAGTGCAGTTTCCTGTTCTGTATCAAACACCATTACATCTCCATATTTGAAACCACAGCGCTCTTTCAGTCGTGGTAAATGCACTGTGACAACACTGTTCAGGACTTGTTTCTCATAAACCATTTGAGTAAGGTGTCAAGGTGTCAATAATAAGGTGTCAAGCTCTCAATGTGGTGGCAGTGAACATGTGCAACTGGAAAGTTTATGCACTTCAGAATAATTTTAGCACTCGGCAGTCTCACCAGAAGCACTAAGAAGAAGCACTGAAATGTTTGCAGCAGTTTTAGAAACTACAGGTTACTGTGATATGAGAACAGCATATAGAGGCCAGCTGCTAATATCTGCAATATTTATAAGACAAGGAAAATTTGTTGGTTAAAAACGTTAATAGGAGCAGGATATTGAACAGTAAAAACTTAAAGATAGACACCAAATATTTAGAATATTATCTTTACTTTAATTTATTCTGTGCCTAAAGTCTATAGCACTGGTTTCTCAATCAAAGCTTTTCATGCAGTAAAAAAAAGAAAGAAATAGTGCAAGACAGAAATAGAGAAGCAGAGAGGTAAGATGGGATACACTGAAGGTGATTAGAGGATGATGAAAATGAAAGAGTGGCGTAAGTGGCTGTCATTTGATGAACTGGAACAAGTACGCATATCACATGGACACGTTCTTAAAGGGACATTCTGGCCTAACTTTGCATTTTATGTCCTATGTAATTTTATTGCAGTGATACTTCAAAACCCGAGCTCTCTCCATTCCCATCTGGTGTAAACAGCTTTGTTGATTACAATGGGAGCGTTTTGGTGTTCTCCCTAGCCATGCAATATCCACAGACAAACACTGACAGTAGAATAGGTTGTACTGAAGCGCTCAGTGACTTTAAATGTGTCACTATTATAGGATGCTACCTTTGTAAAAAGTCAGTTTGTCACGTGTTAGATCTGTCCCTGTCAACCGTGAGTGCTATTATTATGAAATGGAAGTGAGCGACAACAAAGCATAACCATGCAAACTCACAGGGTGGTGCAGCCAAGTGCTGAAGCATGTAGCATATAAAATCATATCTGATATAGGATTCTGGAATCAGTATCAGGACAAAAACAGTGCAAATATGAAACAGGTTTTCATGGCCAAGCAGCTGCACACAAGCCTAAGATTGCTACACCAAGTGTTGGCTGGAGTGCTGTAAAGTACATTGTTACTTGATCTAGAGCAGTGGAAGCATGGTGTGATGAATTATGGTTTACTATCTGTCAGTCTGATGGAGGAATCCAGGTTTGGTGGATGCCAGGAGAACACTACCTTCCAAAATGCATAGTAACAACAGGAGTAATAATAGTAACACAAACAAAAGTTTGGTGGAGGAGGGATAATGCTATTGGGCTGTTTCTCAGGGTTTGGTTTAATGAGTATGGTGTGGAGGAACTCTATTGTCCTGCAGCAATGCTTGACCTTGACCCCACCAAACAACATGCAAAATTTAGCATTTTACCTCATTAAACACACAAGACTCAACTCACAATCTAAGTGGTGAGATCTTATAGGTTGAACTGAGAGAGATAGAGGAGCTAAAAAGCTACACTCTGTACATGTGATCTTTTAATGGAACTTTATTTGTCTTACAGAGGAGTAAAACAAGGAGTGAGGAGGTGGACACATATGCTGAGATAAGCGACTTTTATTGAGGGCAAATCCAGGGTCGTGATCATGACATTCCAGGTTCATAGAGCCAAGGCGAAGCGATCAGGGTGCAGACATGGTAAACAAACAAGATTCAAACAACCCGAGAATACATACAGCCAACAAACATCAAACAAACATCCCAAACAAAGACCAACAAAAACTAGGGGCAAACACAGGGCTTAAATAATCTCACGGATGATGAAGGACAGGTGGGAAACAGATGATACGAATCAGGGGTGGAGTCAAGAAAACAAGGGGGCCAGACTGGGATGGACAAAACACAAGCACATGGAGGAGTGGGTGGAGCCAATCTGGACAAGGAGGACATTTTGGTTCACTGCTGAGGTAAAATGACCCCCCCCTTTCTCAAATCAACCGGTCAGCCTCTTTAGTTGATGTACTTTGTCATATTAAGCATTGAGTCATCTAATTAATAGAATACCATAGCCAAGACAAAATTCTTGTCTTCCTATCATTTTCACTTTTTGCTCACCTCTAAAACATCTTCTGCACTTGATTACATCACTGTGCACCAGTGAGTTTGGGAAAATAATATTAACCAATAATATCATGTTTCACCTACCCCTCCCACCACTTCCACCTATTATTGAGCTAAAATTGTAAGTTAACTTGCTAACACCATCATTGTTGAGGTATCATTTTCGATTATTTTTAGGAAAAGAAAAAAATATGGATGTTACAACCTCATTTCTGTTCAAAATGTGTTCGTTTTTGATTATGTGAAGGCAAATATTTGTTTTGCTTACAATGCTAAATAATGCCGGCCCTGGCATATTTGCTTCTTTCTAATTATGATCCTGCAGATCACTCAAAGTAAGTATATGTACGAGGTCAAAAGCTCCAGGAAGTTTGTGTGTGTGTGTGTGTGTGTGTGTGTGTGTGTGTGTGTGTGTGTGTGAGCGAGGGCCAGCCAGCAACAGGAAGTGAGCTGAAACCACAGTAGCTATTGACATGTCCAGCAGAGCACACACAGCATGGGCCCAGAAGTGACAGGTGTGCTGTCTCAACGGCTTCCTACGCAAGGTTTAGCTTGACCCCACTGAACATTTGTTTGCATCTTTCTGTGCCAATGAAATTAATTGTTACCTTTTAAGGGACAGACGTGCCCCAACTTATGATATATATAACCAAGTTGTCTCTGCTTGTGGCCAGAGCACTTCTGATCTGGAATGCGAATGCTTGTATCTGTTTGCTCTCAATAAATGTTACTCAAAGGCTTCAGGTGTCTGAGTATTTGATTAACTGATTTTACCAGTTAATCAATCAGTTTTCCTGTATCAACTCAGCAACAATGTGAAAAAATGAACCTCAGTGTTCTCTGAGGTTAAATATAGGTTGACTGATTGACTGATTGAGTGAATGAGTGATTGATTGATTCAGCAATGACTCAACAACTAACAACTAAATATAATTTTTTTTTTTATATTCAGTGTGTGCACATTTTCCATGTATTACAGATTCCATTCTTTTCAGTTGTTTTCAGTTTTTCAAAGAAATCTGCAGGGATATTTTTCCACACCTCCAAAGTCTTCAAATGTTTTATTTTCTCCTTCTCATAATTAAAGTAATCCCAAACACATTCAGTAATGATGAAGTCTGGACTTTGGGGTGGTCAGTCTACTGAAAACAAACGTCTTTGTCTGATTTGCAAATGTTCTTTTTTTGCCTATTTCTTTTTCTGAATAAAAGCGTTTTTACAGCTACACATCCTTTCAGATACTTAAAGCTGTCATCTCACAGTGGAAGGATGGACAGAAACACCTGTGGATTTTTTCTTTTTTAGCTCTGAAACAAAGATTTTTTTTTTCTTAACGATGAAAGCTTTCATTTCTTTTTCTCTGAAGGTGACAGTTTTGGTCCACCAGGTCTTGCACACATCTTCTGTATATGTACTAATCATTTGACCCCCCCCCCCCCCCCCCCCCATATTTTCCTTTAACTTTCCCCTGCTCATTTTTCAGGTAAAATTTCTGAGGAAATTAGAACTACTTAAATTAACTCCACTTAAATCTAAGAAATATGTCCTGAAAAAAAACTTGTATTTAATGGCTTTTTGCGAATTTAAATAAATGAACTTTTTCATAGGATAAATGACTGAAATCAGCTGAAACATTCTCTCTCAGATAAACAGGTAGAGTGGAGCTTACAGCTTGCTTAAATATGCAATCTGAATAAAATATGCAGTGTATATTGTTGTTTGTCAAGACATTAAACGTAGGCTTAAATATATATATATATATATATATATATATATATATATATATATATATATATATATATATAAATTACATAAAAATACAAAAACAGAGTAGGTAGTTATGTTCATGCTTACCTTTCTTGACAGTAACCACTACTTTACTGAGTGTATCTTTTCCCAATTGATCTATTCCACAGTAATAAACCCCAGAGTCTCCTGATCTGAGGTTTCTGATGGTGACAGAAAAGCTCCGTGCAGATGCAGTGTTCAGTACAGAGTATCTGCCTTTAGAGGTGACTTTATCAGCTCTCTCAGTTTTAATTAAAACATCAGAATAACCACATGGATGACGGCAGAAGTAGTGGTACGCATACTGGTATCCATCTGGATAATTACAGTAGATTTCCACACTGCCTCCTTCTGTTCCAGTAAAAACATTTCCAGACTGGTTCTTAATTTCCACACAGACCAGAACTAGAAAAATAACAGGTACATCACATCAGAACTCTAAAACCTAGGTGTTATTAAACAGCAATTACAAAAAAGTGGAGTTAAAGAGTACTTTCCCAGTAAATGAGATTGTCTTATATTAGTAAAGGAGACTGCATTTATGAAGATTATAATTTGTCTGAAAAGGATTTTTTGCTGTCTTTACTGAAAAGTACCTCACAAATTACACTTATACTATGCGGACAAAAGTATTGGGACACCTTCACATTACATATACTGGATTTTTTATGACATCCAATTCTAAATCCATAGGCTTTAAAATGGCCCCCCTTCCACTCTTCCATGCTTTCTAAGTGATTTTGGAGTGTGTCTGGTGGATATTCGCTCAGAAGAGCAGACACTGATTCTAGCTCATCCCAACGGTGTTTGATGAAGCTGATGTCAGGGTTCTGTGAGAATCAGTCAAGTCTACCCACACCAAACTCACTCAGTCATGCCTTTATGGACCTTGCTTTGTGCACTGGGGCACAGTCATGCTGGAACAGAAAAGGGCTTTACTTTCCACAAAGTTACTATTACAATTGCAGTTGAATAAATACAATTTCCAAAATGTCTTCATATGCTGAAGCTATAAGATTTCTCTTCACTTCAACTGAGGAGCCTAGTCCAACCCCTGAAAAAACACCCCATATCATTATCCCTCCTCCCCCAAACTTTACATTTATGTTAGTAATGTTATTTAGTAATGTTCTTATGGCATTCGCCAAACCCAGACTCGTTCATCAGACTGCCAGACTGAGACTCACGATTCATCACTCCTCAGAATACATTTCCACTTCTCCAGAGTCCAGTGGCGGCATCCTTTACACCATTTCCTCTCAATTTTGCATTTTGATCTTAGGCTTGTATGCAGCTGCTCGGCCATAGAAACCCATTTTGTGAAGCTCCTAAAACACAATTCTTTTGCTGATGTTGCTTTCCAGAGGCAATTTGTAACTCTTTAGTGAGTGATGCAACAGAAGATAGGTACTGTATGCTTTTGCAGTCAGGGGCCCCACTCTGTGAGTTTGCATGGTCTACTACTTTGGCTTAGCTGTTGTTGCTCCTAGGTGCTTCCATTTCACAATAGTAGCACATACACTTCACCAGGGGAGATCTAGCAAGACAGAAATTTGCAAACTGACTTGTGGCAGAGGTAGCATCCTATTACAGTGTGATGTTTAAAGTCATTTAGTACATCAGTATGACCTTTTGCATGATTCTATATGTTTGTCTATTGAAACTGCAAGGCCTATGTACTTGGTGTGGCTGAAACACCTGAACTCAATAATTAGGAGGATTGTCCCAATACATTTGACTCCAGACTCCATGAACTTATTTTAAAAAAAAATAATAATAATAATAATAATTATTATTATTATTATTATTATTATTATAAAATAATAGTAATAATAATGATATCTAGCATCAAATACAAAAACGCAATCATGTTAATATACTTTACTTCACCAAGTGTGTTTACACATACCAGGACTTGCTCTTAGTGAGTGAACACATGTATGGCATGTAACATAAAACAAACCAAACAAGACTCTTAAGAAATATTTCAAAGAAAATAAGACATTGATTTAAGAAAGACATAAAATAAAAGGTAACACTTTTATTTGAAGGCTACCTACATAAGGGCTTTATGACGCATTCATAAGCACTGAATAATGTGTTTATGAAGCACTACTTGAACATTTATTAAGTGCTTATGTCGGTTCTTGCAACCTGACATAAGATGTTTTATGAAATAAATGACATTGTACTGACATAAAAAGAATAAACATTGAACATATTTACAGCACTAAACATATTTAAACCCTATACATAATTGCATCAATCACCTTATCCACGGAGCGAAGAGGGGTTTCCAGGCATATTTAACCTGATATCAGTACAATGTCGTCTTAAGAATGCTGACATAAATAGTTATGTATAGTGTTTTAAATGTGTTTAGTGCTGTAAATATGTTCAACGTTTATTCTTATTATGTCAGTACAATGTCATTTATTTCATAAAACATCTTATGTCAGGTTGCGAGAACCGACATAAGCACTTAATAAATGTTCAAGTAGTGCTTCATAAACACATTATTCAGTGCTTATGAAAGCGTCATGAAGTCCTTATGTAGGTAGCCTTCAAATAAAGTGTTACCAAATAAAAATAGAATAAAGAATAAGAGAGTAAATTTGAAAAGTAAAGAGCCAAAGTAGAAGGAGTTAAAGAGATGTTTGTGAA
Organism: Pygocentrus nattereri; assembly: GCF_015220715.1. Lineage (NCBI taxonomy): Eukaryota > Metazoa > Chordata > Actinopteri > Characiformes > Serrasalmidae > Pygocentrus > Pygocentrus nattereri. The sequence goes on along the minus strand of NC_051238.1, from coordinate 14,815,066 downwards.
TACATACATATGCAGAGTCTCAGAACATGTCTCTGAGGAGACATATAAGAATAATACAAACATTTGTAAAAATGAACTGGATAAAGAAATGAACTTACCTTGGAAAAGTGACAGAATCCTCAGACAGGTTTTCATCTTACTTTCATTACTAGGCAGTACACCTTTCAGTTTGTTTCTGCTCTTGTGTGTCTGGTTCCTCACAACAAGGAGGAAGAAGAAGTGTAAACTCAGATGGATCTCTCAAAGTACTCTGCTGCCCTCCTCGTCTGAAACAAATTTACTACACTCTTAAAAATCTGAGCTGGACCTACAAACTGCTGCTAAATGTGTGCTTATTAGAATGAAGACTACAAATAGTTCATTATATATATATATATATATATGATTACACTTCATCTCGCACCCAGTGTGTACCATAGGAACATAAAATATAACATCGAAATCAGAATCAGAATCAAGGTCAAGCTTTATTGGCCAGGTATGCCAATAAATAACTAAAGTAAATAACTCTATACTTGCATCTGTAGATAAATAAAACCAAGCAGATATTATGTCAGTGGGTTGTTAGAAACAGAAAACAGCAGAAGCAGCTCTATACCAGCTCTATCTGCTAAATGTAGTAAATGTATACCAGAGCTCGCTACTGAAAGACTTACTGTGACACTGCTACAAGTTAAAAGATGTGCTAAAATGTCTGTCACAAGCTGCAAGAAAATCCCAGAATGTTTTTTAAAAACTTCAAATGTTTGTGTTTAATTTCTATTTGTTCATTTTTTAATTTTCTGTTCCACTTTAAACAATGCTACAGTTACATTATGGTGTCTAAATCTGCCAGAATGTAGTTGCTTCACCATTTAAGGTGGAATGAAATTTTTGAATAAGAAGCTACACTATATTTTCAAAGGCATTCAATCACCAATACAATTCACTGAATTTAGGTGTTCCAATCACTTCCATGGCCACAGGTGTATAAAACCAAGCCCCTGGGCCTGCAGTCTGCTTCTACAAACATTAGTGAAAGAATGGGTCGCTCTCAGGAGCTCAGTGAATTCCAGCATGGTACTGTGATAGGATGCCACTTGCACAAGTCCAGTTGTGAAATTTCCTCGCTACTAAATATTCCACAGTCAACTATCAGTGGACTATCATTATAACAAAGTGGAAGTGACTGGGAATGACAGCAACTCAGCCACAAACTGGTAGGCCATGTAAAATGACAGAGCGGGGTCAACGGATGCTGAGGCGCATAGTGCACTTTCCATTCAGAGTCAATTGCTACAGATCTCCAAACTTCAGATTAGCTCAAGAACAGCATAGAGAGCTTCATGGAAGGAGTTCCTATGGCCGAGCAGCTGCATCCAAGCCTTATATCACTAAGCACAATGCAAAGCGTGTAAAACATCGCCACTGGACTCTAGAGCAGTGGAGACATTCTCTGTAGTGACGGATCATGCTTCTCCATCTGGCAATCTGATGGATGACTCTGGGTTTGGATCTTCCCAGGAGAATGGGTCGAAACAGTCTGCATGCCTAGGTGCTTGGTTTTATACACCTGTGGCCGTGGAAGTGATTGAAACACCCGAACACAATGATTTGGATGGGTGAGTCAATACTTTTGGAAATATAATGTATATCATTCAGCCACTCTATATTAGAGAATATCATTACAGTGGTGGCAGTATAGATGTGACAAAAGCCCAATAATTTTTAATGCGTTCTAAATGTCTAGGAAACCTCAGCTAAGAGAGCAGTATTGTACACTAAAGAAGACAGAGAATGCTCCCAACAAAGTAGATATTTTTAAATCCATTGCTTTGCTTTCATTTATTCTGCTGATTGCCTAAAGATGCATTTCCCAGTGTTAGTCATGGAAACCCCAACATGCCTGAACCAGCACATGAGGAGCTTGTTAATTAGTAAATGAGCTGAATCACATGGGCCTTTTCCATATTCACTGAGGAGCTATGAGAGAGTATAGAGAGCAGTGTTCTTCTGCTGGAGGAGCGTGTTGAATGACGCTGTAGGTTTCTGAAGAGTTCGCTATGTTAGTTGGATCAGCTAAACTGTACACAGCCAACACCTCATCATAAACATGGAAAATGTCCTCCTTTAGGGAGAGAGAGAGGATAGAGTGGGAGAGAGAAAGGAAGTGAGAAAGGTTATTCAAATAAAAAACAAAGAACAAACCAAACCTTAAATTATGCAGTGCTTTTTTGTTCTGAAAAAAAAGAAAGGAAGGAAGAGAGATGGAGAAAAACGGTAATAGAGAGAAGAGATGGTACAGAAAAGAAACAGAGTAAAAGTGATTTGAGGATGAAAGCAAGTGCCTGATATTGGTTCTAACATGCAGTAGCTGCTTCTTTCACTGAGGTGTACTCACTTGTGTTGCCAGCTATTTAGACATCAATGGCTGTGTGTTGAGTTCTTTTCAGAGGACAGTAAATCTATACTGCTATACAAGTTGCACACTGACTACTTTAAGTTATATCCAAGTTTCGTTTCTATGGTGTTGTCCCATGAAAAGATATAATAAAATATTTGCAGAAATGTGAGGGGTGTACTCACTTTTGTGAGCTACTGTATGTTTCTCTGTATTTGCAATAATACAGTGCAGAAAATCAATTCAATCATTTCCTGAAATTGTAGAGTCACCCTTTGGGTTCTATTTTAGCGTGACATTGTACCTGACTTATATCTGGAGTTTTGAGGTCATGAAGAGGAACTCAGAAACATGAAGGGGAATTTAAGAAGATATGCAAAAAATAGGAAAATGCCCTTAGACCCCAGAGGATTGAGAAAGCAATGCAAGAATAAAAGATAGAATTAAGAACAAATGATAGAATAAAGAATAGTATAAGTAAAAAAGCTGTGCAAATAGCATCAATTATTTACCATGCAAGAATGAAGTGTGGATTGTGCTGCAGGTGTGGCATTATTACCTAAAAAATACATACTTTGCACATGCTGTGAATGAGTCCAATATGTACAACCCTAATTCCAAAAAAGTTGGAATGCTGAACACAATAAAACACACACACACTTTCTAAGCCGCTTCTCCCTCAGGGTCACGGGGGGTTGCTGGAGGCTATCCCAGCAGTCATCGGGCAGAAGGCAGGATATGCCCTGAACAGGTCACCAGTCCATCACAGGGCAGACAGACAGACACACACAATCATACCTAGGGACAATGCAGCATGTCCAATTGGCTTAACTACATGTCTTTGGACTGTGGAAACTGGAGAACTTTAGTCTTTGGAAACTAGAGAACCTGGAGGAAACTCACACAGACACGGGGAGAACATGCAGACTCCACACAGAGAGGACCGTGGCCGCCCAGCCGGGGAATCGAACCCAGGCCCCCCTTGCTATGAGGCGACAGCGCTACCCGCCGCGACACCGTTTGAGGGGGTTCTTTTGTTGTATTTTTCATTTAATAAAACACAGATGTGCATGTCATCTATGCCATGTATACTAATGCACCCCTATATCATCATGAATACTGGCTTTTGAACAGTGCACTGATAACAAGCTGAGAGGTCTTTAACCTGGAGGACACAGTGTCCATGATTTCCAAAAAGAATTCCAAATTTTGATTTGTCGGGGGACACTATTCCACTTCCCTTCGGTCCATTTTAAATGAGCTCAGGCCCAGAGAAGGTGGTAGCATTTCTGGATTCTGTTTCTATATGTTTTTTTCTTTGCGTTTTAGAGTTTTAACTTGCATTTGTTGATGCAGCAACAAACTCTTTTCACAGAAAGTGGTTTTCAAAAGTGTTTTTGAGCCGATGTAGTGATTTCCACTACAGAGTCATGTTTGTTTTTAATGCAGTGCTGCCTGGGGGACAAAAAAGAACATGGCCAGCACATACTGGTTTTGGTCTTGCATACAGAGATTTCTCCAGATTTTCTGAATCTTTTAATGTTATTATGTACCATAAATGATGAAAGCAAAAGTTCTTTGCTATTTTACATTGAGATACAACTTTACCAGCCTTTTGTTGCTCCTGTCCCAATTTTTGTGGAACCTGTTGTTGGCATCAAATTCAAAATGGGCATGTATTTTTCAAAAACCTACAAAATTTCTCAGTTCAACATTTGATATGTTGTCTTTGTACTATTTTCAATTAAATATAGGGTTTAAATGATTTGCATATCATTGCATTTTTTTTATTTACATTTTGCACAGCATCCCAACTTTTTTGGAATTGGGGTTGTATTTTCAGTTAGAAAACATGTAATTTAACACCAGAGTATTCAAACTTCTGCATACATATTTACATTATTTGTATCTGTTTATTATTGGAAAATGAAACAAAGTTTTTTGATAAAATGCATAAAATGAATATAAAGTATCAAACAATGATATAAATAATAACCCCAAATGATCAGAAATCTGTGTGTGTCTCTGTGTGTGTGTGTGTGTGTGTGTACATCAGTTGTGTGTTCTGTGTTGTACAAGTGTACAGTATGCTTTCAGATCTTAGGCATAATGTGTGTCTCTGTGGTCCATTTAGCTGCAGGGTGCTCATGCTTGCAGTCTAATGGACTGCATTGGTCAGTAGAGCTGAGACCTGTGTTTGCTGTGATGCAGTGCTCCACAAACTTTGTGTGTTTGTTTTGAAAGTGTGAAAAGCCTGAAGAATCACTTCATAGCAGACCTCAATAGGACTCAAACACAGTGTGTACCAACAGTGATTCACAGATTGGTCAAGGTTTTCAAGATCCTTCTTGTTTTTGTTACAAAAGAGCTCTCTATCTGAAGGACCTCCTGGTTCAAAGTCGTTTGGCAAAACAACAGTCGTTTGGTTTTTTTATTTTTTAGATTTTAGAGGGTAATTTTACCCTTGGTTGCATTGTATGTAATTGCATGATGACACGGAACAATTACACACATCCCTAGTGATGAGGGATTTCCAATATGTAGACACTTTAATAAAGTAGGCCATGATGTCATTTTGTTGCATTTTGTGGACCTAGAAATGGTGAATTAGTTGTTGAGGTATATATTTTCACTGTATTTTCACTTTAAATAAAGGGAAGCTATATAACATAAATCAATATTTTTCTCTGACTTGTTTTTATAGTTTGACTGAGCATATTATGTACAGTAGAATTATTTGTTGAGTAATAGTTGACTTTTTTGCTTTGATTTATTTTGAAAATGGTCAATGATGGGTCTTCTTGATTCTTGTGACTAAGTGGTTCATGTAATTATTAGTTATTAGTTGATTGGTGGCTAAAAAGTTATTATCACACTTAGGCAGCCCGTCTTTGCATAATCTGTGAGTTTAATAAATATTTTGGCAATGATACGAGTGCTGTCCAAACTTTTTTTATTTGTTTGACCATCCTGGGAAACCATGGCCAGGGCTTCTTCTAAATTTGCTAAAGAGGCAAACTCAACAATAAACATCTTTATCAGCAGTTTTGTTGAACTACCAGTTTAACATGTGTTCACTCAGCACTTCTCAACCCCACATGCTCATGTGAAACCAGACATAGTTGCAGAAAAAAGAATGAGGATACCACAATGTATAAAAGTGTCTTCTCTAACTACAGGAAATACCATTTAATCTGTCATTTGTTGATACTGATAACTGACAACAGACTTAGTGAAGAGTTTTCTTACTGAGGAGTGGGTGGAGCAAAAAGCACCTGTTGTCCATTACCTGTAGTAATCTGTGTGACTGTGGAGGTGCTGGACTGGTGTGTAGATTTAATGGTCTGAAGAGTAGACGGTGGAGCTGTAATAACTGAAATAACTACAGAAAAAGAAAATGAAACCAGCAGCACACATAAACAGTATAATTTACACTATGACATTTTAATTCAGGGGTTAATAAAAACTTATAATTTAAAGCATTCCTAAACTGGGCTTCAAAAAAGAAGCTCACATATAAACACTTCATGATAGTAGTGAATTTCTGTATCTAACATTCAAAGTCTCCCAGAGAGTGTGAAAGCCATATCATTTTTACACTTGGACCATTGGACCATTCAGTGACCCCTTGTACACTGTAGTTTGGGGCACTGTCATCCTGAAAGAGACCACATTCACCAGGATAAAACTAATTTCCTCGTAGACATACAATTGTATGTAAAGTTTTGGGTGCCCCTATTCAAATTACATGTTTATTTGTATTTTTTGACCATTTTGTATTTCTAACCCTATTACCTGCAAAAATCTGTGGAGCTGTAGTAACTGAAGTAAGCACAAAATGTAAAATGAAATGAAATTCATTTTAATGTACAAAATGAAAGCAGCACACATGAACAGTGCAGTCCACATATTTAACATTTAGTTGTTATTTTGCCAGAAATATGATTTTGCTTCACTACTGAGCTAAAACACCTTGTTTCATTTATTTATCTACTTGTTTGTTTGTTTAATTGCTTATGGATGGGGAGTGTGTACACTTCTAAAATACATTGTGTATAAACACTTTTGTTTCTTTGTAATATTTTATGGACATTAAGTGGTACAGAGCCGCTGAAAATCAGACATCCCAGCTAATGGCAGCAAAATGTATTTCCAAACAAAGCATTATTGAAAATATAATATGCAGCATTTATACATTACAAAAAAGTGCTGTTTTCATTTATAGTAAGTAAAAGTAAGTAACCTCAAACCTCAAAGTAAGTAACCTCTACTTTGATGACTGTTTGAATCTCACTGCTGAGGTCTTGAAGGATTTCACATAATAGAATTGAAGGTGCTATGCTACACTGTTTTAAGTGGTTTAAATGTGTATTCACGTTGTTCTGGTGCAGGCATCTCCTTATTGAGAGATCTTGCTACAGAAAGAGCAGGACAGTCAGCATGGAGCACAGCACCACCAGCACCCCAGACATCACCAGCTCAGCTTCTAAAGAGAGACCATAACAGAAGAACAGTGCTGAAGATTTATTTCACGCCAATGTTAAACCTTTTTAACAAACTCAGTCTTTTCACAGGTGAGAGATGGGCTCACAGAGTGGTGTTATCACCATCTGACAGAGAGTTTTCCTGTTGGTTCCACTATATCATTATACAGTAGCATATATTAGCACATAATAAGCATCACTGAACTGAACTTACTGAGATTACTTGTGCTTAAAACTGTGTGCTAGAAAAATGAATAAATACATTTTGATTGTCAGTATCCACGTTTACATGCAGCCTGATAATCCGTTAGTTATCCGACTAATAGCTCAATCGGAATAGAATACGTCCATGTAAACACCTCAATCGGAATAGACTAATCCGATTGAGGCCAATCGGAATACAGTTTCTATCCGATTCAAAGAGGTGGGTAAACCTCTAAATAATCCGTTAAATAGAGGAATAATATCCGTGTAAACGCCTGAATCCGATCTAAATAATCCGTTAAATAGAGGAATAATATCCGTGTAAACGCTTTAAAAGAGCTTTAAAAGACGGTGGTGGGACGGACGTCCAGTTTATGTGTCACTTTATAAGTGCAGGCGAAGGCCGTTTTTCTGAGCCTGACATCAGTTTAAAGCCATTAAAAACACAAGCGCGCCGACTGGAAACTCACCTCACGCTGCCTGGACCTCACGTGATGCTCGCTGTCATGGTAATGTTCACTCTCAGCGCTGCTCCACGCATGCGTTTTTTGCTTCGGATTACTTGTAGTGAGCACGTAAACGAAGATTTTCATCAGATTAATGAGCAGAGTGAGAATAAACACCTCACTCTGAGTCTGTAATCCGACTGTATTCAAGCGGATTGGCAAAAATCTTTGCATGTAAACACAGCCACTGATTCATCACAAGAAACTTGAGTGACTTTGAGAGAGATGATGGATTTACCTGATCTAGTAGAAGCTGCTATGGATAATATTGGCAGGTCACACTCGAAGACAGAATACAGATGATGTTTCTAAAAGGAAGCAAAAATGACATCATACCTTTTATGAAGCTGCGTAATCAAATTAGCCTCTACACTCACTGGCCACGCAGTGTCATAAGGGAAGTTTAAATATAACCAAAGCAGGAAAAGAGGTGATCTCAGCCTCTGTGTCTCAAACACATTTTAGAACTTAAATAGTCGTTTAGGTACATGTGGCAGATATCAAATCAGTGATAATAATCAGCAAAAATAGCAATACTAGCACCACAAAAATGTATAAGATGGAAATAAATTAGCCTTGTATCTGTTGTATCTGAAGAGCTTGTATTCTGTAGAAACACTTAAAGGGATCACATTTACACATTTACTAAGCTTTTAAAAGCTTTTAAATGCAATTTATGTAAAAAAAAAATGGACTTAATTGTCCATGCCAGCTCAAATCCCATGACTCCTTGAAATGTTTATGAATCATGTGATGTAGTCTCTCAAGTCTGGCAAGCATGGGGGAAATGAAACCACAGCATGCACTGTAGTATTCACAAAATTTGTGGGGTTTGCTTTTAAATACAGATTCTAAGGGTTTCTCTAAAGGAAAGATGTTGGTTTCTATAGTACTGGCACATTAAAATGTACAGAAGTGCATTCTCTTGACCAGGGGCACCCAAACTTTTGCACACAACTGTATGTAAATGTTAAATCCTTGTGTCAGTGAGTGACACTGTCTCTGTAGGTTAACGGGACTATTTTCTGTCCTCGCTACAGTAAGCTGGACATTTAGCTAAACAAACAGGCTCCAGTAAAACTCAGATACAGGCTTTGACTTTAAATCTTTACTGAAAGAGTTGACATCTAAATGGTAAGATACAAAATAAATAATATGTTATCTGAATGTGTGTTATGAGCTTCAGATGCCTGTGTTTAAACCAGAGAGCAGCAGTAAAATGCTAAATTGACCGCCATTAGCTTGATGCTAATAAAACTTTGAAATTCTCATTAACATGCTAACAGAAATTATAATGACCTAGTCCTAGTCCTAGTCCTAGTAAACAGGTAAACAAAAGCCACTTTCTAAGCAAACAACAAAGTTTTTGTGTTAAATATTGCTGGGCAGTGGCATGCTTGGCTACCACATGCTCATGATTCAGTGACTGTATCTAGCTCATAGCTTAAACAAGCGTAAAAAGTAGGACATTTGGTTTCTATATACTGTCCTCCTCTGAAGTTCTCCATTTTCCTCACAGGGGAGGAAATGAAAGGGCAGTACCCCTGCTAAAAATAATAAAAAAGCAAAGTTTCTATTGGTTTCTGATGGTGTCTAAAAGCCACTAAAGGTATTTTGTGTTTTCCTGGTGGGTTGATATCACAGCGTAAAGGATTCTAATGGTTTAACAGGTGTTCTCGGACTCATTCCAGATGCATTTCATGGTGTTCTGACAGCATCTAAAGGTGCCCTACAGGAAACCTGTGGTCTCTAATGGTAATTATTAAGCCAGTTACCATTAGAAAGCAAAAACAACAGCCATCTATTGCTGTTGTAAATGATGACAGTACTTTTATCAGAATATGATTTAGGCTACCTGACCTGAACGTGAAACTGTACCTGTAACTGTACTTGTTGCTATGGTCCCTGATGTGCTGTGCGTCTGTTTAGAGCTGCTCTGTGTGGTGGATGCTGGAGTAGATGTGCAGATGGAGAAGAGTGGTGCTGTAAGTAGAAATGTAGGACACTAAGCAGAATGCAGAACACCAGCATTATTCAGACATCATCATCACTAAGGAAACTGCATTTTACATTCATTTGCATAACTAAAGGGAAAACATGTATCAGAAGGAAATCTGTCTTCAATATGTTGTTCTTAAAAAAAATAGGCAAGAGCTGATCTCTGTGCTCATTTTCACATATGTATTAAGACTTATACATGCCTCTGCTAATGGCCAGCTCTACTTTATTCAGTATGTCATAACCCGATCTTTCCACTCCACATTGGTAAACTCCAGAGTCTTCTACCATGAGGTTTGTCATGCTGACAACAAAGTTCAGTTCGGATACTTTGTCCAGTAACGTGTATCTTCCTTCTGAGATGACAGTCTCAGAGATCTCAGATTTAATTAAAATATCATCATATGTACAAGGGTCGCGGCAAAAGTACTTGATGTAATCTTGGTATCCTTCAGGATAATAACAGTAAATTTCCACAGTGCTTCCTTCTGCTCCAATGTAAGCATACTCTGATTTGTCGTCCATTGCCACATAGGGCAAAGCTAGGGAAAAGAGATAAACATATTATACTTAACATTATAATATGCATTCCTCAGTGGGAACAACATATGTTACAATGTGAGCAGCTAATTTGGAATAAATGAATGTGCTGCATGCACCTTTGTTTTTGAATTGCTTTGTGTAACTGTCAAGTGGCACATAAGTTGACCATTTGCAAAATGATGATTGACATAAATTGATTCATGTATGTGTTTTCCAGATTCCATAATTTATTTGACTGAAATTGGCCTACCTGCATATTTTCTTGGTTCTCAAATACGTATGTCTGCACTGAACCACTTAATTTTTAAATCACAAATGTTTCAGGTGTACTCCTATACGTACATCTAAATGTTCCTTCTGAACTGTTTTGTCTGTTAGTACGAGTGTTACGGGTGCTACCATCTAGCCTGTACTAGAAGTTTGACAGATGTAGCACAAATAAGTAACGAAGGTGGGATTTTCTCTGAATTCTGCAAGTGGTCAATTATGTGGCATGTACCTCTTGCAACATACAACTACTTCCATGTAAAGTCAGACTACATGATGCTTCAGTATTTGTGGTTAGGTTCTATAGTAAAGTGCACTAAAATGTGATTTAAGTGTTTAGACTCACATTCATCTCCACTGACGAACACCTTTACCTTACTCATTATGTCATAACCTCTTTTTTCTACTCCACAGTAATAAACTCCAGAGTCTTCTCTTTGGAGGTTTCTGATGATGATTACAAAGCTCAGTTCGGAAACTTTGTCCTGTACAGTGAATCTTCCTCCTGAGATGACAGTATCAGAGCTATCAGATTGAGTTAAAACATCATTGTAAGTACAAGGGTCGCGGCAAAAGTACTTGATGTAATCTTGGTATCCTTCAGGATAATAACAGTAAATTTCCACAGTGCTTCCTTCTGCTCCAATGTAAATATCTTTTGTTTTGTCCGTCATTGTCACATAGGTCAAGACTAGAAAGAGAAAAATATATTATACCTCAATAGAATTTAATGCCATCCTTACATGAACTTATACACATTTTCACATGGGCATAGAATTAAACATGAGCTTTGCTCAGCAAGTGTACTATAATTTGGATAATGCTACAGTAGATAATCACATCCCTGTAGTCATGATAATAATAATACACTGCAGCTGATAATCTAATAACACCACTGATCTCAACTGAAAAAATAGATACTGAAAATAAAGAATTTACCTTGGAAAAGCACCAGAATCCCTAGAAGTGAACTCATTCTTCCAAGCACATCAGTTTCTTCACCTCAAAGTTCTTCTCAGGTGAGCTAGACGCAAAAATACCAAACTATACAAGCTATCCAGTTACATACACATAGACTTAAATATATTCTTAGTCTCTTTCTGCACTGCAAATGAAATTAGTCCCATGGTTTAGAATGAGAAAGTCTTTAACTGAGTGAGAGATACAGACCACTTCTGGTTTCCCACTATAGAGAAGAGGAAACATAGGAGGAAGGAAACTCCATATATGGCAGCAATGCAACACACTAAGCTAACACAGTTCATTGTCTTACATACAGCGGGTGAAATAAGTATTGAACATATCACCAATTTTCTAGGTAAATATATTTCTAAAGGCACTACTAACATACAAAGAAATCAAACCATAGATGTCCATAAATAAAGTTATGTGTAATAATGAGAAATAACACAGGGAAAAAGTATTGAACACATGAAGAAAGAGAGGTGCAAAAAGCCATGGAAAGTCATGACACCAGCTGAAATCTATCAGTAATTAGAAAGCAATCCTGACAGTGCAAATTAATATCAGCTGTTTCAACTGATGGCCTATAAAAGGTGTCTCATTACCAAGGTGCTACACAAGAAACATCTCATGATGGGTAAAATGGGTGGGTGATGGATGAGCTCTCGCAAGACCTTCGTAACCTTATTGTTACAAAATATACTGATGGCATTGGCTACAGAAGAATTTCTGAACTACAGAAGGTTCCAGTGAACACTGTTGGGGCCATAATCCAGAAGTGTAAAGAACATCATTTCACCATAAACCAGTCACGACGAGGTGCTCCCTGCAAGATTTCAGACAGAGCAATGAAAAGATTTATCAGAAGAGTTGTCCAAGAGCCAAGGACCACTTGTGGAGAGCTACAGAAAAACCTGGAATCAGCAGGTACAATTGTTTCAAAGAAAACAATAAGTAATGCACTTAACAGCTATGGCCTATATGCATGCTCACCATGCTGAAGAAAAAGCATGTTGAAGCATGTTCAAATTTACTCAACAATATTTAGACAAGCCTGTGAAAAACTGGGAGTGCATAGTCTGGTCAGATGAGACCAAAATTTAACTCTTTGGATGCCATAATACACACCATGTTTGGAGGTCAAAGGGCACTGCATATCACCCCAAAAACACCATAACAACAGTGAAGTTTTGAGGTGGGAAGATCATGGTGTGGAGCTGTTTTTCAGCGTACAGCACTGGCATGCTTCATATAATAGAAGGAAGGATGAATGGGAAAAATCTGCTGCCATCTACCAGGATGATGAAGATGAAATGAGGGTGGACATTTCAGCAAGACAATGATCCCAAACACACAGCCAAGGAAATTCTCAATTGGTTTCAGAGAAAGAAAATAAGGCTGCTAGAATGGCCCAGCGAATCACCTGACCTGCATCCAATTTAATATCTATGGAAGGAACTAAAGCTCAGAGTTCATAGAAGGAGCCCACAGAACCTTGAGGATTTGAAGAGTGTTTGTGCAGAAGAATGGACCAAAATTACACCTGAGCAATGTATGCGTCTAGTTTCTTCATATAGGAGGCGTCTTGAAGCTGTCATCTCCAACAAAGGCCTTTGTACGAAGTATTAAATAAATTTCATTAAGCATGTTCAATTCTTTTTCCCTGTGTTATTTCTCATTATTACACATACTTTATGGACATCTAAGGCTTGATTTCTTTGCGTGTGTGGATTGGTTGTTGCCGACATCTGGTGAGAATTTCATGTCAATAGCACCTTCAGAAATATATTTACTTAGAAAATTGATGATGTCTTCAATACTTATTTCACCCACTGTTTGTCACGATGTAATGAACAACAACCAAAAGGTTCAACTATTACCCAGTGTCAGTTTTTCAGTAAAAGGGTCATTGCCCGCACACTTAATATGTTTACAGTGCCATTGTTTGAGTGCTATTACTAATAATTAAATATCCCCAGAATGCCAGCCTTGCAGGTGCTAAATACTTAAAACTCACCCATACCATATATGCCTGTTTCTAAATCAATAAACTGTAAAACTCTTTAAAACTGTACATTTCAAATGCTGTGACTGGGGTGTTACCTTCAGGGTACGCCATTAAGTATTTGCTATTGACTCCATACACTTTGTCTTTAGTTCAGGCGTTTTATTTCAGTTTTCTACTTGGGGGACTAAAATTGACCAAGTCAGTAGTGACAGTGCACAGAAAAGCACTGAAAGATGACTAAAGCCAGTGATATGACAGAAAATATGTGGAAATTGTGGGCACACACAAAAATCTAATTACAAAAGTGTTTTTTTAGTCATTGAAGGGTTTTTAGATAACCAAAATTGTTTATTTATAACCCTTTTTGGCACCTTTGTACAAGTATAGGTGACTTTGAAGGCCATTGCTTATCATTTACATCATCTTCAAGCTCAAGAAAACATTCAGTGACCGCTGACGCTCTTTAAATGTTGATGGAGACATACTACTATACATACTATAATACCCAACTCTCTGCAGTTATATTAGCATTAGAATTAAGAGCCATCAACCAATTGTGCTTGCACACAGAGGGGTGTGAAAGTGGTGGTGGGCAGCCCTATCCATGGCACCCGTGGAGCAGCTGGGGGTTAGGTATCTTGCTCAAAGGCACATCAGTCATGTCCTGTTAGCTCAGGGGACCGAACCGAGAGGACATGGGTGGGTAGACTGTTCTTTCAGTCTGATAATGTCCTGCATTGACATTTTCAGGCAACTGAGATACATCTCCTCTTTTTTCCTTATATATCAAGCATAATGATCACTGAATGTGTGCTTTCGACCACAGTCTACTAACATTGCTCCCACAGAACTAAATGCTGATTTCACTTTAGTCACTGTTAGTTTAGTCACCTACTGAAACACTAGTCATTTGAGCAGTCTTTCTGAATAAACCTTCAACCATCTATGGTCCATATAGTGAAGTAACTTAGATCTTTTCCACTCATAATTGTCAATTCAATAAAATTGTCAAGTCTGTTCAGTGTTTTTATATATGCCATGGATGTTAACTGCTTAAGTTAACTGTATCATGTTTCTGGAAACATGTCAACTCTTTATGTTTTGCCACAGCTAGGTTAGCTAACCACAAATATTACACTTTGACTTCCTGAGACAAATAAACTCTGGGTCTAACTGTACCTAAATTGCCTTGCTAGAAAAAAACAGCATAGAAAAGCACAATTGGTCACCTGCAAAACCAGTCAATGTTTTGTTTTAGATGCTGGTATGCTGGTCAACCGGCATAACCATGCTGGGTGACCAGCTAAACCTGCACCAGACCAGCACTAGACCAACATGGAATTCATTATTCAAATTTTATTGCTTTATTTGCACATATGTCCATTTTTATTTGTATTTTACAAAGGATGTTAATGCTTCCTCAGCATATTGTGTAATAATGACAATAACACTAACAATCCTCTTTTATTTCTGCTCTAAAAACCCTCATTCAGCTTGTCACGCAAGTCCATTCCTGATGTAAATTAGAAGTGTTGGAGTAGGGAAACAGTATACAGTGCTAGGAGCAATGAATAAGATATATGATCCTATGATAAGAGCAAATATATTATTTAATCATTTCAGCTCTTAATGCTGCCCAGTTTGACAAAAAAATGTGTGATTGTTCTTTAATCCCTTCTGCATTTTCGGTGGCACTGCATCATTTTAAGTGCAAAGTAAATCATGTAAACTGTGCAATTTAGCAAAGATAGTATATCTGCCAGGCTTATATGTAGTAGCTCCATGCTCAGTTTTGGATAAGACTTCTTTTGTAGTCTCACTTTTTGACTGAATCTCATATTTTGGCCAAAACTCACTGTCATAAAAAATGGAAGCAAAAAGTAGAGAGGGATGAAAACATTAAGTTGAAAGGTATCCTGCACAGTGCCACATATGTATTATAAGTGTCATACAATTAATTTTGACATGTTGATGCATAAGGCATAATTTATATGAACCAAAATATGATGTTATTAATGTAAATACTGTAAACAAGAATGGTGATGATGATATATGAATTATTTTATCATTTGTACAGCAATTTGATCATTTTTAGCTGCATGTCTTTGGGGGACAGCACTGTAACAAACAGAAGCACAGACAGTAGGGTTGCTATGGTGTCAGTGGTTTGAAAGCTGTGTACTATTAAAGTGTCAGGATTATTGTTTTAATGCTGCTTCTATTTTTGCTCAGAAAGTTAGGAATTCAGTTCCATGAAGGCTGTTTCTTTTCTCTTCTCACAAAATTTTCATTTTATATTAAGACATCTTCAAAATATTCAAACTTTGTGATCTGTCAAGTGCACAGTTCCATATAATTCACACAACGCACAAATAAAACAAATAAAACAAATCAAAACATGATTTACAGGCAATGTGTGCTGAGTATAAAGCCTACACACTACACATTCCTTCCTTCAAAAGAATTCTTTTTTTTTTAAACTTGAGAAAACTTCCATGTCATTCGGAAGGTCCTGAAGAGACACACCCCTGAATAAGCTGTAAAATTATCTTTGAAGTGCACAGAGTTGTCTGTCAGAGCATTCAGGATTCAACTGATTAGTGTACAGCAGTTTATGAGCATCACCCTGATGCACACAAGCTCTTTGACAGGACTGCTGTCAGCCTCCAAAAGTCAAATGTGTTGTCGGCTTTCCATAAGACTTCCTTTAGAACTGTCTCAATCCTCTTCTTTTTTCCTGCCAGCTGCTACCTCAGACGCTTTGGAATCTCGACCTTGGAGACATCAAGTAGTGTTTGTTGTGAGGGGAGTGGGGAAAGAAGAGACAGAAAGAGAGCAGTTGTTTTAGGAGCCGTAGGCTTTGAATGAATGAGTAATGTACTTTCACATGGTGTAAATGAGCTAAGCTTTTCTCCATATGGAGCAGGACTATCAATGCACCATATGACCATTATGTTGCATCCTACTCAAAATGCTGCATATAGTTTGCTACAAAAACATTACCAGAACTTTACTAGTGCATTATTATAATAACAATTTCAGAGGAACTACACGTGAATTAGAGGGTACATTATACAGAGATCATTCTCATGTTGAGTAGGAGTGTAACAATACATTGAGGCTGTTTACACCTTGCATCAGCATGCGTTTTCAATGATCGGATCACATTTGGATCACTCAGACCACTTTCGGAAGTGGTAAGAGATGGATCTTGACAACATTCAACACAAATGTAAATAGAATGCTTTTTTATTTGCATACAATGACGTAAGCAGCAATACATCTGCGGTGTAGTAATGGCCATTTCTGCTCTTTTTAGTGAGTGAGATCATTTGGCCCAGCTCACAAACAAGAGCCAGTTCTTTCAGCTTTCAAGCAACTCTTCATTCAGTAACAATGCCAGTTTTTTTGTTCCCAAAATTAACAAAGTTAGCGATACAATATACAATATAGTCCAACCTTAGTAAAACTGAAATGACATGTTAATGTGCTGTTTTTGCAGGAAAGCAAAATCGGACCTGATCATAGTAGGAATGTGTTTCAGAAAAAAAAACTATCTGCCCAAAATATACCCATATGATTCAGACATGAAATACATGTTAATGCAAGGTGTAAACTAAGCTGATTGTGACGCATTACAAAGCAAAAATGTGACAGTGTGCATTGTGCTTCATCTAATGAAACCCAGGCCAGCACATTCAGTGTCATCCACCACACTCCCTGCCTCAACCCTGCCGCATCCCGGCTCTAGTTTCATTAGTGCATACCTGTCAATTTAATCCTAATAAAAATGTGGAGGAGGAGGATGGACAACCTGTAGAATTTGATAAAAAAAAAAAAACATGAACCAACACTCCTCAGTCTTTCATTCTTTAGGACACATATAATTACACTTTAAGTACTTTCTAATTATTAATGTCATAATGCTTAAAATTGTGTTGGCCAGTCTTATTTATTAATTTACTCGCTCAGTCAGCGACAGATATTGAGCACTGAACTCAATATTAATCTCAACTGACCTGAAATCTGTGTATGTTCATTTGTTCTGAATGCTGTCTTGGGCAGTAATGCTAGTTACTAGTTCAGTAATGCTAGACCCCTAGTTCAGAGGCTTTTTAAATGGCCATGTCAGTTTCTTACCTTTTTTAGAGTGTTCATGCTGCTGTTCCTGATGGAGTCCAGCAGCTGATCTCTGGAGCTTTTCTCTGTTCCACGGTCTGAGGCTCTGCTGTTGTCTTGTTTGCGATTTGAGACAGGGGTCAGTGACCTACGCAGGGCCTGAACATCCAGTGCTGGAGCAGGGGGTGCAGGGGGTGCAGGAGGAGCAGCAGGAGGTGGAGGTCCTGGGCTTGACTCCTTCGTGATTCTGCCTTTCTTACCTGGAGTGCTAGAGAACAGGGGGCCAGGCGAGGGCTTGGCCGTGGGGGCTGTGGCAGGACTGTTAAATTTGGAAACTTTTGCTAATATGGATTCCTTCTTCTCAACATGGTTGGGCTTCGGTATTCCTTTAAGCTTGAGTGTTTCAGGTAAAACCTCCTTCTTTTTCTCTCCGCTAGGTGGAGCTGGCTTAGCTTCAGTTTCCTTGTTGTTGAGTCGTTGTGCTTCTAAACGTTTCTGACGCTGTCGGTCCATATTACGGCTCAGGATATTGGTCATGGTCATCCGTGGCCCAGCTAGTTCAAAGTGATACCCCAGCTTGAGTAATGAAGTATTATCCCGAAGGATCTTAGCCATCTCCATCTCTGTCTTCCCTCCACATATGTGTCTCTGGTTGTGAAAGCGAAGCTGTGTGAGTGTAGAATTGTGCTGCAAAGACTCGATGATAGCTAGGATGCCTTTCCCGGTGAAATGGTTGGAATCCATATTGATTTCAGTCAACGTACAGTTGTCTCGTAAGGTACCAGCAATTGCAAAGGCTACATGATCGTCTGCTCTTGTGTTAGCAAGTGCAAATGTTTTAATATGAGTGTTGCTGCGAAGTCCCTCCGCAAACTGGATCAGAGTGTCTGTTTTAATAACATCTGAGTTGTTGATGTTGAGTTCAGTGAGCTCAGGATCATCACTGCGGACCTGCTCCAAGAGGTCATCAAACATACTGGAACCAGTATCGCTGTCCAAAAAATCCTCTTCGTCCTCAGACTCATTGTCATCCTCAGTTTTCATAGACTGGTCGTCTCCACTAGCACAGTTCTCTCTGTAGAGAGTTTCAGCTTTTCTCAATACTTCTTTTTTCTTATCTTTCCCTCGTTCTTGCTCTTTCTCTGTCTCTTTCTCTCTGTAGAGAGTTTCAGCTTTTCTCAATACTTCTTTTTTCTTATCTTTCCCTCGTTCTTGCTCTCTCTCTGGCTCTTTCTTTCTCTCTTTCCATCTGTTTTGCTCTTTTTCTCTCCCTTCCAACTTCTCATGCTCTTTCTCTTTCTCCTTCTCTATCCCTGTTTTGGTTGTATCTCTCTGAGAATACAGTCTCCTTTTCTCATTGTTCTTCTCCTGTTCCCTTTCTTTCTTTTCTTCCACCACACGGTTTTCCATGTCTCTCAGCCTGCGTTCGCCCGCTCTGCTGGCTTCTGTTTGGCTCTTTGGCTCCTCCAGCTTGGACACCAGGCCTTTTGTTCTACTCTCTCCTCTTTTCTCAACATCCTTCTCTTTTTCTTTCTTCCCTCTGGCTTCTGCTTCTTGATTCCCCTGTAGCTTGGATATTAAACCCTTGGTTCTTAAGTTTTCTCCCCTCTTGCTCTCGTCCTTTTTCTCCTTCTCTCTGCTATCTTCTTTTTTCTCTTGTAGCTTGGAGATGAGGTCCAAAGTCTTGCTGTTACCTCGCTCTTTCTTGGATGCTTCCTTCTGTTTTTCTTTTTCATTTTCTACTTCTCTTTCTATCTTCCCTTCATCTGTCTTCTCTTTTTCTTTCTCATTTTCATGAAATTCTGCTTTTTTGTTAGACTCTTTAAAGCCATCTTCTCTTATCTTCTCTTCCGGCTTAAAATTTTTGTCCACAGGTTTTTCTTCTTGATTCTTTTCCCTTCCATCCTCATCCAAGTCTGATGCCTCACGGCTTCGTGACCTCGAGAAGCTCCGCTGCTCTCTGCTCCTCATCCTCCTGAGCCGGTTCCGTCTGCGGCCTTCACCCTTCGATTCCCCCTGAGACACAACAGCAACACAGCAGAAATGATCAGTAACCACACGTGCATGACTAATAGATTACTGGGGCAAACAACTTCTTTTTCATTAGCTTTTCAACAAATGTTTGGTGGTAAGTCCTTTAATTGTAAGCACTGACTCTAAGCCCACTTGGCTCATCGTGATGCAAAACTTGGCTATATATTTATTGTAGCCTATACTTAAAACGCCCTCTGTGAGTTTACAAAAGCTAGGCATCTTTCTAAAGGTCAACATCACACAAGAAGCAATACATTTAATGTGATCACAGATTGTAGCTGGTTGTAGCTGAATGCAGAGAGCTATTTTTAGTCTCCATTAGAGGGGAATGAGCTGGGGAGATTTGTGTGCCATTGTTTGAAGATGTCTAAGAACTCTCAGACATGCCCTTATAAGGCAGCAAGGCACGGAACACTCACGCCTGGAATTCCACCCACCAGAGTTCTAGAACATCTGTCTACGTTCTAATCATTTTCCCTTCCAAAGACACAGCAGTTCTGCTCCAACTTCATTCCCATAAACCCGTGAATGAAGCCACCTCTTACTGAAACTAGTCTGTTCAACCTTAAAAAGTATTCAATTATTTGAGAAAGCTGTTGTACAGCACTCTGTACTTGCAAAAAACACAGAGAGCTCTATCCATATGGCAGTTCTGACACGTACAGAACAAAAGCCTCACCCCGTACCTTTAGAATATGTCATTTTAAATGTAAATCTATCACCTGCTAACAACAGGCAGCAACAAGTTTGTTTCATTTGGTTGTTTGTAGAACTTATAAACATGTAATGTTTATGTTGACAATGACTGTTATAACAGCAATTCATTGGTCACTGTCGTTGGATATTTCTGCTAAGCAATGCAGGGGACAAGGTTGCTCAGCAACCTTAAGAAAAAGTGAGCCAACACCTGAGTGTGTTTGCGTGTGCAGGAGCCACTGTTTCCTTGCCTTAACGCATTTCAAGCAAACATCTAATTTTCTCATTAGAATTTAGCCCTTTCAATAGCCAGAGCCCACTAGTAGGCCCAACGTTTCATTACACACTTTTATAACCTAAGAATAGCTCAGCAATTTTGCTCTTAAGTCCCTCTGGTTACTGAATAATAAGCCTCAGCATCTAAGCCTGGGATTTTAAAGGGTTAAACAGAGTCTTTAGTGTGTATCGCATTACTCGAGCCTTTAGAAGCACCTGTTAACGCCTGTAGGACTCAACTCCTGCTCTCATTAGTACAAACACAGGCACAGCGCATATTTTGGGGGGAGAGATATACTACTGAAGCTGTACTATGAGGAATGTCTCAGTTAGGCAGGGTTAGTCAGCTAATTCTGGAGCTGAGATTAGTTTAACCCAAAGCTGTTTCCACATTTGAGCTATAGTATCCTATACTGAATCTGACACTTCCCTTCTAGGCAGATATGATACTGTAAAAAAGCAAGTATTAAAGTGGAGCACATACAGTTTTTTTTTGTAACAAGACATTTCTAATGTGTTTGTTTGCTTTAGATTAATGGAGAGTCATGTGGCATCCACAGCTTCAGCGAGAGGGTGGAAACTCCACTCTGAGCCAGATCCATGTTTACTGCTGTGTAAACACAACAGAGTCGCTGAGAGCTAAACTAGGCCTCTGGGTCGCCTTCAAGCAGAGGCATTGCACATTTATAGGATTCCCCTCTAAGGACAGTTTGCACTATCTTCTACTTGGTATGTGAAAATAAGGATGCTTTGGGGAAATGAAATCGTATCGGCCATAAACAGCAACACTGACAACTTAAGTTTGTTAAGTTCAGTTCCATGCTGGTCTTTGGTAAGAGCCAAAAACTGGATTATCTTGAAGGATGCGGCTAAAAATACACTTCTCGGATTTGAAAGTCTCATCTGTGAGCGTTTAGGACGTCCAGAGCGCTGCTTTGTGCAAGTCAAAACAACTTGAATGGAAAGAGAAGGCTTTAAAATGACAAGGAATAAGGAAACAAATGTGCGATTCATTCTTTAAGGAGATTAGAGAGAAGATAAATTGGTGGAATATTCCATTCTAGTTTTGTGGCTGCCCGCCGCTAAAGCATGACTGTTAAGTGGTGCTAGCTGTCTCCTGTGTAGACCATCTGCTGGCGTTAAGCACAGTGCTGATAAGGAGGATTGCAACAGCATTCCAGGCATCCCTGGCTAACTGATCTACACTGGCCCCAGCGCTCCGCGATTCTCTGGCTGGAGTGCATTCTGTGTTCAGTGTCTCCTTAGCAGCCTTGTAAACTCTGCACTTTGCTTAAGCTCTGCTTGTCCTGGCACTCACAGACACAGACCCATCCTCCATGCAGAGCTGCTGAGTGAAGCTGGCTTTTGCACCTGCACAGATCAGTAAAGGATCTGAACGGATGTCCCCTAGCCCTGAAAGCCAGAGGAGTCATCATAGCACAGTTGAGTAATGTGATGACATGACAGAAAGACAAGTAGGCAATAACTGACAAACTGCAAGATTTCTTGGTTTAACACGTTAGCTCTGTGGTTTAACTGGGTAATCCAAATGTCAGAACAGTCTCAGGAGGCATGCCCCACTAACTCTGCTCTTATTGGGCGGTCTTGGCTTTTTAGATCAAGTTATTTGGCTAACTGAGAAATCCCTCTATCTAAAATACTCCATATTCAGTAAAGCAGGGATATGCAACAGTATTGCAATTGTATTATCAGCAGATATTTGCTTAAAAAATGTTTTGTGCAGATGTTTTAAATTTGACATTGCACATTGATATTTGATCATGTATTTACTAAAATGTCTGGACTCTATTCATTTTACCAAGTTTGTGACCCTTTCTTACTATAAATAAATGTTACATTTTAGCATAAAGCTAGTATTCATTTGTATGTATTAGCATTAGCAGATATGAATACATGAAAAACATGAAATGCCAGTATCGACCCACAACTGAGTGAAAATCTCATGATCTGATACTTTTACTTTAAAAAGAAACCTGGTTGCATTAAAATGTTGGGTTCTTTAAACAATCATCTATGTTTTACATTCTGTTAACTAATGTGAAGCTTTTTTGATATACAATTAAGGCTACAAATCTGACCAAGGCGAATCTGATCAGAAGGTGTAGTGCAGGAGTCACCAATTCCTGTCCTGGAGGGCTCAAGCGGAACACTGCCTTTTTCGTATAGGGAGATGCTACAATATTTTGTTTTAAAATAAAATGTCTCTTTCTGCGCCAAACCCAACTGTGTAGTAACGCTGGGCGATATGGCAAAAATGTAATATCATGATTCTTCAAAATGTTTGTACAGTACACAATATGTTACAATGTACATCTCTTTTTGACAAAAAAGTTCCACATTTGAAAAACATGACCAGAAACTATGAATACAGTGATACGTTGATATATACAGTCTTTGCAATCAAACAAGTGGTTGGGGAGTGTTTGAACTACTGATGATATCCGCAATATGCTCAAAAAAGCATATTGTGACATAATTTGTTGTAACTTATCACAATAAGGATAAATCATATCGCCCAGCCCAACTCTGCAGTATATAATAAGAGCTACACAGAATCAACACATTTAACCCCCAAAAATAATGTAAGATCTAATTTATTCCTGACCTCAGAACCACAAAACATGCATTGTTGCACCCATTCCTCTGATTCGATTAATTATCAGAATTAGCTGGTATGGTCTCCAACCCGTGCTGGACCATAAGCCCTCCAGACCTGGAGCAGGTGACCCCATGCAGTCTAATGCATTATAGTTACTTCTGTTTTAACCCTGATGAAAAGAAACAGCTCAGACCAGCATATATTCCATGATCTGGTGTTGGTTTAGCTGGTCAGCCAGCATGACCACACCAGCACCCAAAACACAACATGCGCTGGTTCTCCTGCAGAGATTTCACCTCAAACGACAGTTCCCTCTCGATGAGCTTCTTCGTCTCCCGCTCGCAGTAGTCCAGCATGGCCTCGCGGTCATAACCCCTGGTGGGCTGCTTCTCAGTCTGGTTCTTCTGCCTGAGACCCACCGGCACGTTTGGGTCTGGGTCGATGAGAAGCATCTCCCGCTCCAACTCCTCCACCTCATCGGGTGAGAGGGTGGCCAGCAGGCGCTCAATGTCCGCGTCCTCGCTCACCTGAGGATCCGGGGTCCTCGTCGACATGACGGGAAGGTCTCTTTTATGATTGTTTAGTCTTTTCAGGAGCGACTCGGTGTGTCAGAGCTCACATATCCACCGCCAGCCTCTTCGCTCTGAGGCTTCACCCGAGCGCCAAGACATTCCAGCAGCGCGCGCGCTTCAGCGCATGCCCAAATCCGGACGGAGAACAACAACAGGCTTAGGGACTGGAGGGTCTGTTTACCTCGGCTCAGTGGTCGGGAGCTAGACCACCACACACGGCTCAAACAGGTGAAAAAACAAATGAAAGAAACTTCTTACCTGACTCCCCGTAAAAAGTGACATTTATGTTGTTAATATTCAGTGGTGGACAGTAACTGAGTAAATGTAATTCGTTATTATACTTAAGTCGTGTATCTGTACTTTACTTAAGTATTTCCATTTTGGGCCACTTTTTACTCTCACTCCACTACATTTCAGAGTCTAATATCTGACTTTTTACTCTGCTACATTTTGTGAAATCTGTCGTTCCTTTTGGTTTCTATGTGTATAAAAACGTAACGTCAAAACAAAAGAAGCGCAAAGCCAGAGAACCAATCAGGGCACAGCGGTCACTTTGTTCTGAGCTTGTTTTGACCTGTTGGTCATACCAACCCAGTGCAACCACACGTTTCAACATCAGCACAGCAGCGTAAAATTTTGGGAGCACATACGTCACATAAATGATGAACTAACCTAACTTTGTGTAAATAGACCACAATATAGAAATATGTACACATATGCAGTTTGACTGGCATGTTTCTTTTTTCTGAATTCATACAAACACTTTCATTTGATAGTAAATTAGTTTGGGTTAGTTTATGTTTATGAACAGAGACCTGCAGATCAATACAGTAAAGGAAAACTTATTTATGATCCTGAGTTTAAAGCCAGTTTTTATTCAACTTGTAACTAATTTACAAAGTAATCTTAAACTGAAACTTTACTTGTGTGTAAAAGTGATTTCAGAGCCACTCGGTTCTGTCTGATGGAAACTGCTTGCCTTCAGTGTTTTGTGCTTATGATAATTTTAATAAACGTCAGCGTCACTAATTAATGACGTTCTATTAAAAGACTGGTTTACCAAGAGAGACACTGGAGGATTTTCACCTCAAATGAGTTCATGAAGCGAGTCTTGTTATAAAAATGATAACAGGACATCAGAGCCATAATTAATCTTTTAGTATTTACTTTATACTTAAGTACATTTGAAGGCAAATACTTTAGTATTTTTACTCAAGTTGAGGTCTAGAGTAAGGACTTCTACTTCTACTGGAGTGATATTTTACCTTGGGTATCTCTACTTTAACTCAAGTACATGATTTGTGTACTTCGTCCACCTCTGTTAATATTGCAGTTTATAAGTTTGTGTATGTGTTTGTTGTGGGGTGTTTTGTTTGGGCGGTTGGTCTCCACGGGGTGGAAGCCTACGGCTGGTGGGGACCTCCCCTGTGAGTTCAGCACTTCATGCGATGGGCAATGGTCTCTTCTGTGTCTGACCCTATGCTGATACCACAGTATGATAAAAACAGCTGTATGCAGTGATTATTCTCAGTACTTTCCATGCAGCCCCACTCCTCACTCATAGACTAGTTCCATGTTGTTAAATGATATAACTATATATAAATAATGCTCATTTTAATGTTTCACAGCTCCAGTGTTGGATATTTACGTAAAAAAAACTGGAAGTTACTAACTTAAACTGGAATGAGGGTTGCATAAGTAATCTTTCTACTCATTACTTCATTTCTAAGTTACTCTGTATCTAACTATCTTGCAGTATTGGCAGATTAAATATCTTAAACAAGTAAAACAACGTCTAGAGGCAGTTAAATAACCTTATAATATTCTTACAACCAGCTCAACTTTCCAAGATGAAGTTTTAATCAATTTTCTTTCATTTTTATCCATTTCATCCAACTCAAACTCATCAACTTACATCAGGCGAGTATTTACTGTCTTATTCTCACAGTTCTGTGTTCCCATCTTCTGTGTGTGTTCTAAACATGGCGTATGAGTTCACAACACCTGTGCTCTTTTGGAGGGCAGGTTTCCTCTCGACTGCGGTACATTTTTTTTCCACAATTGATTTAGGAATTGCCTGTAATCTTTCTCACAGCCAATTTGTTACTAGGAGTCTCTATATTCATGTTTTCTAAAGCCATAGGTCTAACCTTCAGAGATTGTCAGGTGTGTTGGATGGTGGCTTACCAGATGTTTTGTTAGAGATCTTTGGTTGAACGTGTTTGTGTGCATTTTAGTTTCCCACTGTTATAGGGGGTTAGGTGAAAGCTAGCTTACTATTGTAAATCACAGAATTGATGTACTTTTCATAATATGTTAACAAATTAAATAATTCTATTAAAAAAACTATTCTATTAAAAAAAAAAAAAAACTACAAAAAATACTTCAAAAATGCTGTCCGTTTTCCTTTTACATTCTCTGGTAGTCAAAAAGCTCATTCAGGACTGAATAATTAACTGTAAATTAAAAGTGTTATGGGAGAAAAAACTGGGGAATGCTATATGCTTAAAAATACAAGTATTGGATGTTCAGGGTTTTTTTTTTTTAAAAGTGAGCTACTCGGAGATGTAGCCAATCACCCTGGTGCTTAAAATACCTGAAGGAGGAATACACCTAAGAAGAGATTGCGCATTTAGTGAAACTGCAATCATGCATTCAGTACTTTATGAAATGACCTCTGTTGACTTGACAAGGTCACACAGCCTGTTGAGAGTTTTCAGACAGAAACAAAGCGAGACGTTTTGTAAGATATTAGACCAAAGGGTTTTTATTCCACACTATAAACCAGGACATCTGAAACAAGCTTAACCCAGACACCCACTCTGCCCTCCCACCCCGCAAAATAGCCCAAGCAAGTTTTGTGGCAGTTTTTTTTGTACACATCTCTCCCTGGCTGCTACATTGCTAGTCACCAACCCAGACTGCACCATCTATGCTTTATGCTTCCTGTACAGGAAACCATCTTCTCTAAAGCACCAGGCACACAGTTCATACACATGCTCAAGCCTCTGAATGCTTACTGACATTATTATTGCTCAGATAAATAAACTAATCTACAAAACGAAAACAAAACAACGGAGAAAAATTATATAATCCCAGATGCATGTGTACCAAACAGTGGGTTTTTTCCAAAAAAATAAGTTTTCTCTTTATTTCTCACTTATTTATTGTCGATATTTGGTGAAAAAGATTGTTGCTGTTTTTTGTGTGTCCTGCGTTGTTGTGTCTCTGGTTCAGCATGCAGAAATCCCCGGGAAACGAGAAAACCTTCCAATCTGTTTTCCACAACATGCTTTGAACAAGTTACCTCTCTTGCTGTCCCTGTAAAGCAACAGAGCAGCATAAAAACGGATACTCACACTGTGTACGCCCACTGTGACTCTTCATTTAGCAGAATTCTTTTTTTTTTGTTTTTGTTTGTTTTTTTAAAGACAACCACACACAGTTCAAATAGAAGGAAAAGGTTGTAAAAATACAAAAAAAGTGACCAAATGGCATTATTCAGAACGACAGATTCCCCCAAAAAAAAAAAAAAAAAATTCCAAATAGAGGAAATAGCACCGTTGTTACAAAGGTCAGAGGTCATAGGTTCATAAGGAATTGGGGGCGGTCAGTTACACAACCGGGTACAGGACAGTACAAAGGGAAAGACTGAGGAAAAGGGGGGAAGATGGACTGGTTGTTCTCCTTCTAGTCCTCTGCATTCCCCCATTCTTGTCCCTCGCTCTCATTTTCGGTGCTGGCCCATATTTTGTTTGCTGCAGGTGACACACATGTAGTCCTCCTCTGCTGCCATCTTTGCAGAAACTCCTACACAAACCATATGGAACCACTGGTTACAGCAATCACACTGCACCCAGTACACCTGCAACAGAGAGAGAACACACTCAGAACACACACACACACACACACACACACACACACACACACCTAGGCCTGGGCGATAAAATGATAATTATCAAAATATTTTTTTTCCATATGGATAATGCACTTCGAGGCATTTTCAATAAGGTGATTGTAATATTCTGTTCCTCAGTGAGTTTCTAGAAGCAAAGTTCTGAACTTTGAACAATTTGTACCTGTACCTTTTACAGCACAAACTACAGGCCAGTCAAATGTAGGTCCTCGTGACTCTACACAATTATATGTCATTATACACTCTTAAAGATGGTTCTTCAAGGATTTTTATTAAAGAAATGGGTTCTATACAGAACCATGAAAACTCAAAGAATCCTTTTAATGATTACAGGGTTCTTTGCATCAAGAAAGGGTTCTTCGGATTGATGGAAAATGTGCATGAATGTGCTATAGACGGTTGTGAACAGGATTGAAAAGGGTCCTTTTACTGCTACAAGCTCGACCATACAGAACGCTTTTCAAAAAGGTTCTTCATAGAACCATCTACAGCACATGCATGCATATATCAATTTAAAAAACCCCTATATGATGCAAAGAATCATTTTGTTACTAAAGAACTCTTGAAGAACTTTAAGAGTGTAGATCATTTCTACAGTACAACTAGTGCCAGCTGCTGTTGCTAGGAAGCAAGATGGCTACAAGCCACTGCAGGCTTATACTTTAATAGTTGCACATGATGAAAAAGTAAAGACAGTTAACTTGTTAATCGTAATTAATCAGCTAAAATTTCATGACTTTGACCAGTATATTTGGTTAGATAAATCAGGTTTTTTTTTTTTTTTTTTTAAATCCCATGTCTTGTTTTCTTCAGAATTCTAAATGCCATATTAGACTTCACATTTACCATTAGGAAACATAATATATAATAAATATCCAATAATAATCTATATCAAATAATACTGATAAATGTAATACTGTGCAGAGGTCTTAGGAGAAGTCTGTACAGAGAATATACTGAATGTAAAGCTATTTTTGTGGGCAGTTACATTTGTTATCTGTTTTTTGTGTGTTAGTGTAACTGTTTCCAAATTTCAAGGAAACCTAGTATTTACAATTATCAACCAATGCCTAGTTTGGCTAAGAAATACTTAAAATATTTCAGGTGTACTGGAGTTTAATGGAATGATGGAGTTGATGGAGTTTAAGAAAACCACACAGTGGCTAGAGTGCACAGGGAAGTCAGGAACCAAACTTGTTTTCTTCTAATTCTTCTAGCCAGCAAAACTTTGAAAAAACACAAAACATACATTATGTTTTGTTTTTTTTATACCATCGTATTTGGGTTTATTCTAACGTTATATAATTTTAAAGACAAAACAGGTTCCTGACTGCCTAAGACTTTTGCACATTCATACTTTTGGCCGTATCGCCCAGCCCTAACCACACCCACACAGCTGGTCCAGATGTGCTAGGTGCAGTGTGATGGCTGTAATTACAGCAATTGCAACACCCCCAGAATACCTAGAACACAGGAAAAAACAAACAAACAAAAAAAAAAAAAAAAAAAAAAACATAGAAACACTCACACACATACACACCTCATCTCCTGCAGGCTGTAGGCAGCTTTCGGCTGGGCAGAGGATCATGTCCTCCTCAGAGTCGTCTGATGGTGACAGGTCAGACAGGTAGCTGGGAGATGCAGAGACAGATGCTGCTTTCCTCTCTCTCCTCTTCTCTTTACTCATTCGCTGCTTCTTTCTTTTTGAGATCCCTCGTTCCCTCACTTCTGTGTCCAGCCCCAACCCTTCTTTCTCTATCCGCCGCTTTGCTTTCTTTTCTGCTGAGATGACTGCATCTCTCTTTCGAAGACAACAAATAAGACAGGAAAAGTATTTAATTGAAGTTAGCTTCAAGGAAAGAGATGTAGAGCGCACTAATTGTATTCACTGACAATAGATACTGATGTTTGTTAACTGGTCATAGTTCTGACCTACACACATACCTCCCTGTGTGGTGAGGTGTGTTCCTGAGAGTGGCAGGGTAGGTGTTGTGGGCTGTGCTGTGCTGGTTGTGTGTGTTGAGAGCTGCGCTGGACGGGTGGGCCGTTCAGTAGCAGTGAGTACAGCTGCTCAGTCTCTGGCAATGAAACCTGTAGCAATAATCCCTCCACCATCAACTCCTCCAATTCTGCACTCAGACCTAAAATACAGAACACACATACATCATGTTATATCTTGAGCCCCCAGCACCTGATTTCAGTTGGCTTTCAGGGGAGAAAAGAAAAAAAAAAACAACATGTACAATATTACATGGCAAATCATCCAGATATTTCCAAGATCTTTCTGGTAAAAATCTCTTCCCACACTAGGTCAGTACGTACCCTGCAGAGGGATGCATCGTTGCTCTATGTAGAAGACTGACTGCTCCTGACTGCACCTGCTCCAGTCCTGAGACTGCTAATCAAAAACACACATCAGAACATCAGTCATCTCATAGGCTGCTCAGGGTGGAGCTCAAATCTCCAGCTGCTTCCTCCTCAATTACTCTGTCCAACCCCCTCCGGCCTGTAACCAAGAAATTGATCGTACTCTGCTAAGTTTAAAGATGTATCAGTTATTTGAATTTACTTTGAGGAATCAAGGAAAGAGGAGGCTTCCAGAATGAGGAAACTTACATGCATCCTAGGCGGAAGTCTTTTTTTCTTGCTACATGTAACATGTAATAAGTGTATGATACCACTTCTCTGCCTCCACTCATGTACTCATTGGATGATTATAGTTAATGGGAGAGTATAAGATGATGAAAGTTAAATCTGGCTGAATTTTCCATTTACATGTTTCCCTTTTGGTTGGTTTTAAACAGCATCAGCCACCCATAAATTTTAATCAGCATAACTGGCTGTTATGTTGAAAGACCAGAATATGATATGATTAAAAGATGTTTACTTTAAATGGCAATTTCTTTTACAAAAAAGTTACTTAAAAAAAACTTCCCTTGTACTTTCCAGATGCTATAGATTTGAATGGGTTTTGCAGAGCAACACAGAACTGAAGTATAAAGAACACTTTTTTCAAGAGATAAGTAATTCCATTACAGTTTGAGAGGAGTCATTAGTAGTTTGTAATGAATTATGTTAGTGTCAAACCTCCAAGTGGGGTGAAACAAGAAGGGTGACCAACTACAGGTGGAAATGTGAACAGGACACAGAGCCCTGAGTGGGCAGGCAGGTGGGTGGGTTGGATGGATGGATGGATGGATGGATGGATGGATATCTTTAAAAAGATGGGCTGAAGTGTGCAACATAGATAAAACAGTGGTAGCAGCAATTGGTCTTGAAACTAATTGGTGGTCATAACCTTTCATAATTTCAGACGATCACCTTTTCTGTTGAGCACTGCATAGCAACTGCACTGACCTTCGCACTGCTGTCTGTTCCGCAGCGCTTCTGTGGCAGTGAGCTGCCCTTGTGTTCCTGAGAGGTGGACGAGAGGTCGTAGGAGGTCATTAATTCTCTGGCTCGCCGCTGCCAGCTAACCGTGCGTTCGATCATGTAGCGCAGCGCGTCTCCCTCAGGCAAACGCACACGGATCCGCTGCAGAGATGCCAGCAGTGGCAGAATCTTGTCCAGAGGGGGTTTGGATGAACGGTGACATGATTGACATAACCATGGCTCAACATCAAGGGCGTCCACCGGCCCACCCACACACACTCTGTGGAACGCATCCCGACACAGCTCACACTGACGCATAGCGCCCATGGGAGGCTTCTGACACACACACACTTTGAGTGCACCACAGTCGGCTGAGGGGAGGAGCTTGGACTCATTAGCTGCACGGACAGATGCCAGGGATTCCAGCTCCTTCAAACGCACTTCACCAAGAGTCACCATCTAAGAGAGAGAAAACAGGGGAAACATAAAACAAACATAAAATAGTTGCTTTGGGTGTTTGTTATTTGACATAACAGCAATGGCAGTTACTGGTTTCCTTCAAGAGTGCTGAGCTGTACAAAAACATTACTGATAGTTTAAACTGATGTAGTGGCTGGCTTGACATGTCTTCTGCTAAATAGTTTTAATATGTGAACATACTGCAAACCAATGAATATAATATGCTTATTAACAGCCTAGAATAACCTAAAAAAGAACTTGGTTAGTTTTGAAGATGTTGACATACTACAAACCAGCAAAGGAAACATTAATAAAAACATCTCGTAAAGATATATGTTCCCAAACCTTTGATGGGCAACTAATTGACCATTATAGCGAAAGATGACAGCTTGTCTTTAGAACCAAAAAAGCTATTTAGGAAAATTTGAGATTCATGAACCTAGTATTTGTCTGACTACAGTGTTTACATAGAGTGGCAGTTTTCTCAACACTTGAAAGCAACAAAATTACAGCTTTAGATTTTAAACCGTAAGTCACAATATATGTATTTAAACGTACAGCAGAGGCTGAGTCTTTACTGTCTGAAAGGGCTTTCTCTACATCACTGAGACTGTCCAGTCGCCCTGTCCTCTTCTTTCCACATGGCACTGCATCACCCTTTGTCTTCTTCATCTTCCTCTTCAGAGAACTCCCCACCTCACATCGCGGACACAACACCTTAAGAGAGAAAGACACAAAAAGCGAGGGAGATGAAAATATAGTTCTATTCAAAGTCACTCCAGAGTTAAAATATGAAGATGTCAGATGGGTTCCAAACCAAAATTCCACTTGGAAAGTTTCAACAGCTGCCAACACAGCCAAATCAATGCCATTCTGTAAACCAAAGCTTTTTTAATCAAGTTAAAACAGCTTGAATTTATAAAGTTGTGATTTGTGAGCTAAGGCTGCACCTCCAGCAGGGTGAAGGAGGAGTTTTTCAACAGGAACGTTTTGGCTGCAGATTCCTTCCAGGCCTGGACCTCAGAAACCAACGCCTCCAGCCGCTCCAGAGGGTCTAGCTGCACAGGAATTGCACGGCCCCTCAAAACCATTTCTGACAGAGTGTCTAACACAGGCACCCGCCTTCCTGCCTGTATACACACACACACACACACACACACACACACAGTTCTAAACAATCACATTCATAGAAATATAGTAACAGCTTTCAACATTACTTTTAATATTATCAGTATGTTGGGCAACCTTAGACTAGACTCATATAATCTTAAGATCTATGATGATAACATGTATTGACTAAGTAGCTGGTAATAATGAAGTATTAAAGTAATCAAGTACTACAAATATACCCTTAAGTATCCAGTAAGCTGGCAGCATTGTTCTGCCACAGTGTCTGCTCCTACACCTAGCACGTATTCAACAACTGGACAAATTCTCTAGCCTATCTTAAAGTTCAGTCAATGTGTTCTAGTCAGCATTTAAATCCAGGAACTATTAAGGAACAATGTACAGCCTTTACCTGTACACCCTCGGCCTCCTTCAACCAGTCTTTGGCTCTGTTAACAGAGTCTTGCAGCAGCAGACAGTTAGGCAGGTATGTAGGAATGGCCTCAACTTCTTTCAGAGTAGCAGACAGAAACTCCACACTTTCCGAGGGTCTGAGGAAGATCATTGATTTACAGTCAACAGTGCAATTTCTCATTGACGACTGGACAATCTTTGGTAAAACGTGTGAATCATCTGAATTTACACGGTATACACAATTTCCTGCCATATGTTAAGTGGTAAATTTAAGAGATCAAATTACGTCAGTTATCCTTTTAAGTTCTGCCCCCATATGGCACAAAGCAGATATGAAGCAATTATCTTGTAAAGAGACTGAGCCATTAACAAATATCTATTATTGAATAATTATTACGCAAAAAGAGACCATCATTAACAGATAACTTATGTAGTTCTTATGTAGTTATTACAAATTTGTTCTATTATTATGGCCAAAATCCTCTAAATCTAAGAGAAAAACAAACTCCCCTGTTATTTGGAAAAGGCCAGAGTGACTCAATGCTGCACCCACCTGGCCCTGAGCAGCATCTGCGCTTTCTCCTCCCACTGCTCAGACAGAGTGAGGAGCTCCTGCAGACGGGCCATGGCACGCTCTGTCGACGGGTGTGGGGTCAGACCCACACCATGGTCAATAAGTTGCCGCATGCCATCTAGAGAGAGGCCACGGGGGCTGGTGGCTGAATCCTCAGCCTGCCGGACAGCCGCAAGCCAGCGAGCTAGCTCTAGCCTCTCCCGCAGCCGTGGAACTTCCGGCAGACACACATCAAACTCTGAACTCTCATCCAGCAGAGACTGGATTTCCCCCACCAAATTGCCACTTACATCATCAGAGAGGACCTTCTCACTGTGCTGTTGGAAATCCTCAATACGGTTTAGCATCTCCTGTGGGAAAAAAAGAGTAAGTCTTATTTTTCCCCATGCTCCAAGTTCAATATGTGAACATGATGTCTATTTTTTTTTCTAATCTCTGATAAATTGGAACAAAGTAGTTCCAGTTAAAAAAAATACTAAAAAAAACTACGGCTCCAGTGATTTGTATTCAATATTTTGCATATTGTGCTCCAATAAATCTAATTTTGTAATCAATCATGCAATTAGGAATTATTTTTAAGTACTGACAATATCCATGATATGCTCCGTGAGTTGCCCACTGTGGTGACTTCAGTGAGACCACAGCTATAGTAGTGTGTGAAGATATTACTCTGTGGATTTTCCAGATTTTAGTCATCTCTAATAAAGGACTCTCTGTTTCACCCTGGGAATAAGAAGGCCTGCTGTGTGGAGCATTGATTGTATGTATTGTTCTTACCTTCAGCAAAGGTGCCTGCGTTAGGCTGCAGGGGAGGTTGTAAAGCTGACGGACAAATGACCTCAATTCCTCAACGGTCAGCTGGTTCTGAGACTTCCCCCCAGAAGTACGATACCTAAACAGACACAAAGTGTTAAACACTCACTCTTCCATGCAGAGACACCCATGTCACACATTTCTAAACATATAAACACATAACCTACAACCCCAATTCCAATGAAGTTGGGACGTTGTGTAAAACACAAATAAAAACAGAATATGATTATTTCCAAATACTTTTCAACCTATATTCAATTGAATACACTACAATGACAATATATTTAATGTTCAAATGGATAAACTTTGTTTTGTGCAAATATTTATTCATTTTGAATTTGATGCCTGCAACACGTTCCAAAGAAGTTTGGACAGGTGCATGTTTACCACTGTGTTACATCACCTTTCCTTTCAACAACACTCAATAAGCTTTTGGGAACTGAGGACAGTAATTGTTGAAGCTTTGTAGGTGGAATTCTTTCCCATTCTTGCTTGATGTACAACTTCAATTGCTCAACAGTCCGGGGTCTTCGTTGTTGTATTTTGCGCTTCATAATGCTCCATTTTCAATGGGAGACAGGTCTGGACTGCAGGCAGGCCAGTCTAGTACCCACACTCTTTTACTATGAAGCCACGCTGTTGTAACATGTGCAGAATGTGGCTTGGCATTGTCTTGCTGAAATAAACAGGGATGTCCCTGAAAAAGACGTTGCTTGCATGGCAGCATATGTTGCTCCAAAACCTGTATGTACCTTTCAGCATTAATGGTGCCTTCACAGATGTGCAAGTTACCCATGCCATGGGCACTAACACACCCCCACACCATCAGAGATGCTGGCTTTTGAACTTTCTGCTGATAACAATCCGGACAGTCCGTTTCCTCTTTGGCCCAGAGGACACGACGTCCATGATTTCCAAAAACAATTTGAAATGTGGTAAATGTGAACTCGTCAGACCACAGGACACTTTTCCACTTTGCGTCAGTCCATCTCAGATGAGCCGGCGGGGTTTCTGGGTGTTGCTGATACATGGCTTTCGCTTTGCATGGCAGAGTTTTAACTTGCACTTGCACCTGTGTTCACTGACAGTGGTTTTTGAAGTGTTCCTGAGCCCATGTGATAATATCCATTAAAGAATGATGTCGGTTTTTAATGCAGTGCTGCCTGAGGGATCGAAGGTCACGGGCATTCAATGTTGGTTTTCTTGCAGAGATTTCTCCAGATTCTCTGAATCTTTTGATGATATTATGGACTGTAGATGACGAAATCCCTAAATTCCTTGCAACTGCACGTTGAGAAACATTGTTCTTAAAACATAAAATGTTCTGTTGGACTATTTGCTCACACAGTTGTTCACAAAGTGGCGAACCTCGACCCATCCTTGCTTGTGAATGACTGAGCCTTTCAGGGATGCTCCCTTTATAACCAATCATGACACTCACCTGTTTCCAGTTAACCTGTTCACCTGTGGAATGTTCCAAATGGGTGTTTTTTTGAGCATTCCTCAACTTTTCCAGGCTTTTGTTGCCCCTGTCCCAACTTCTTCGGAACGTGTTGCAGGCATCAAATTCAAAATGAGTGAATATTTGCAAAAAACAATCAAGTTTATCTGTTTGAACATTAAATATCTTGTCTTTATAGCATATTCAATTGAATATAGGTTGAAAAGGATTTGCAAATCACCGTATTCTGTTTTTATTTATGTTACTTCATTATACTTCATTGGAATTGGGGTTGTACAATGCTTGACAGAAGTTAGCCCTGTTTTGGGGTCAGGACCTGGTCTTAGTGCTAGGACCAGCAATCAGTCTACTTTGGCATGGAACTGGTGTGATAGTTTAGGTAATACCTTGTCTGTCTCTTGCCTTTCAGCAGCTGCTGGGCCACAGACGAACATCTCTCTGCATCCTGAGTGACCAGTTTCAGGTGCCGCAACAGATCATTATCAGGGAAACTCATCTTATCTGACTCCTCAATCAGAGAGTGAAACATCGAAAGGTCTGAAGAAAAAGAGAATGTAGCTACAATTTGTGTATGCACTCATGGTAAAAGTTAATCTCTTGTGATTAGCAACAGTTTCATTTCTGGAGAATGACATGTAAATCACAGAGTTTTCCACAAGTCATATTCACCATTTTTCTTTAAGCCAAGATCACTGCAGTCACTGATGTAAAACTCACTGCGTTTCTTGTCCAGTTTGGCTTCCAGCACTTCAGTAACACGTGAGGCCCATTCATCATAGGACTCAGCCCTCTGCTTTACAGCATTCATCATTGGGAAGAGGTCATCCAGTGTGAAGCGATACCTGCAGCAGAAAATGAGTATGTACAATTTCTTAGTTATTATTTACGAGCATCAATAAATCAAGTACTGAAGTATATTTTTACTCCAATAACAATCAGAATGTCAACCTATACTTTGCATGTTCTAGGAATTGACTAAATTTAATGTGGGCCCTTTTTAACGTGTAAAATAAAAAATTGTGCTTAATTCAGTTGGTGAGTTATAAATGGAGTCATTTGGGGCAATCTGACGTAAAATTTACAAATTTAAAACTTATGGACTCAGATTTCTTTACAACAGCGGCGACAGAAATGATCAGCTTACTGCTGATCAAGTTATGATCAGCAGTAAACCTGCAAGTTTTCCTTGGGTACCATTTTACCTTACAATGCCCTGCATATACCTCTCTGCAACTGATATATTTCTCCGAAATAATATCAGCAAATGAATATAAAATTAGGCAGCATATCAGTAACATCAATAACAAGTTTCATGTGAAAAACTTTTAGCACTTAGCACTTAGCGTAGCATTTAGGGACTGTAAACACTTTGAACATCTTGCTTCTATCACCACGATTGTTTAAAAAAAAACAAAACTGTAGTGTAAAAAAGCTTACCGAATACGGATCCATCTACTGAATCTACACTTTTTCAGTGCATTCAAGAACTGCAATGTACCTCTCCACCACAAATGGATTTTAAACAATAGCTTTTAGACCAGAAGTTTATCTCAAGACCATCTTAAAACAATGTCTCAATCATCCAACATCATACTAACCATTTGTAAAAACCTTCTGTGAGGTAGCTTTTAAGGTTATTAGACGCTTTGGACGTCTGGTTTCAATTAAAACCACTCTACACATTTCTCTTGAACAGAGATTTTCACATCAAATCATGCTAAATTATTTTGTTTACATCATAATAATTGTGCAGAAAAGATGAAAAAAAAAAAAAGTGTAATTCCTCTTTTAGTTTGTGAAGCTAAACAGTGTTTCCATGGAACACTCACTTGAGCGTGTACTTGGAGATGGAGCAGGAGCACAGGTGGTGGGCGTGGTGCAGACACACCTGTTCACCTGGCCGACAGGGACAGGTGAGGGCAGACAGGTAACAGGTGGTGCGGCACTTAACACACTGCCTCTCATCATCCTGCAGCAAGTCATATTCAAACAACTCACACTGTACCACTCCCTGAGGAGAGACAAAACAATAATGAAGATAAATAAAAGAGAAAAATAAAGACTAATACACATGTTCGGGGGAGTCTGAAGCTGATCGAAGTGGTTTCAAAAACAGGAAGCAAGCATTCAATAATGCTTCCCCTTTACCTTTAAGCAATAACCACAATAACAGTAATGTTTGTGAACATAAGAAAACGGATACTGTTTCAACTGAATGTGTAGAGCAGATGTTTTCAGTCCACCTCATGCAGCCCCAATTGTTGTGTTCCACCACTACATTTGAACCCTGACTGGCCACCTCAGATGTGTTAAAAGCTGTGATGGAACAAAACTGTGGACTGGCTGGCTAGCAGATTCAGATCGACAATAAAAATTAATTACAAAAACAGAGGCACTGTAATTTACTGCAAGACAATAGCTGTGATCCGTCAAACAAAGCAAAGCAAAACCTTACACATGCACCAAATATGGAGCGTCATTTTTTGTTGTAGAGAGAGTGATTAAATCTTAGTGAAGTGGCATAATAACAAAAGATCTGACTTTCTAAACTGTATGCATGTATATAAATAATGATCATGTAGTTTAAATATAACAACGGACAAGTGTAAAACAGCCAAAATCTACACTTTTTCAGGGCATTCAACAACAGTAAGACAGTAGCACCTTAAACAGGAACCATCTCGATTTTAAAGATTTCTGGCTTAAGTCAATTAAAGCGGTTTGATATGAATTGCTTCATTGTATTGAAACTTGGTGACTGCTTTCTTCACACTAGTGGAGACAAGAATCAGGGACTGTAATATATAATATAATCTTAACACAAATACATCCATATTAATTGCTATCCAAAAAGACGAGAGGACCTATATGTCCGAGTTTATTATGAAATTGATCATGGTAAAATAGTGGTAAATCTGGGGAAAAAAAAAAAAAAGTTCTCTTTCTTACCCATTCAATTATAATTTGCAGGTGACAAAAGACACTGACCGTTTCAAACTAAGCTTCCAGCTAATAGTAACAGTTCAGTCAGATGATATGCATGTAGTTATGTGGTGACAGAACGTGTTAAAAAGCCGGATGAGATCATATCTGCTACCAAACAGAAACCAAAGTGATACAAAGAATACTGAAGGGTTCACAAGATATTTTTAACCAGCAGAACATGTTAATGGTTAAAAAAAGGCCATTCACAAGGCACTGTGACAGTCCAACTAACAAGTTCATTTTTCACACTGTTTAGAAATATGTCCTGTCATGAGCCACCCACTCTTACCATTTTGCGGATATGGTCTCGTAGGTCCTTCTCCTCACTGACCATTAGCACCATGTCTTTGTGTACAGCTGAGGCCAGAACCATGTTCAGCTTCTCTGCTTTGGCAGCCATGTTGCAGATCATTTCATCATGGGAAAACACACAGTAACGATGCAGTAAACGGTAATGATCCACACACTGACGGCCCAATGGCATCTGTGGAAAGAGTGGGGTGGGTTATCTTTGGCAGAGTCCATGCCATATAAAACTAGCTGTAGATCAGGTCCCTGAGACAGGGATTCACTCTTACCCAGTCCACAGTGCAAAAGTTAACTGCCTCTGCAAAGTTGAAACCCTGGTTAAATCCACTGTGATAGGCTCTTGGGAACGTGATGACAAACTCTCCTGCACACTGGTTGGTCCGGTAAATCTAGAGACGGGAATGAAGTATTCAAGCTACTCAGTTGGTTACCATTGTAATTACTATGGATAAAGGGAGAAAGAGAGAGGGAGAGGGAGAGCGAGAGAGAGACTGGTGACTCCATGACTCACTGGTACTCCATGGGCCATGAGTGTGTTGGGGTTCATGATTGTGACAAGCTGGTGTAATAGATCAGGCTGCGACTCAAACAGCTCAGGTGCCAGCTTCTTCATCACTGCCTCCAGCTGCTCAGCTGCAAATCCAGGAGCTCCATACCATGTCTTTGGCTCTCCCCTAAACACATACACAAAAAGGCAAATTAGTGATTAATGAATAAATCAAATTCCTTTCATCAGAATGTCAAACAATTTAAGTCTAGGAACCTCTGCCCACCACACTATAATATTTATATCACTTAAGACTAAGCTTCTGATGCTTGAGTTTAAGAAGTTTGACTATTGAAAGGCTGACAATAAGATCTAACAATTCAAAGCTGACAACTGAATCACATCAATCAGTAAAGCACTGTTTACCCAACACTGAGTTAATTTTTTATTTTCTTTTACCAGGGCCGGGTAGTAAAATTTAATAGCAAATTACTTCAGAACTACAGAGCGTCAAAAAAGTCTGCACTGTTTAATACTGAACTTTAATACAAAATCAGTCTTTGCATATATGAGCCAATAAGCACGCTTGTTGCAAAATACACCAACTTGCAGCATGTAGCACTTACTTGTTTTAAAATGCACTCACTTTTAGTGCGTAAACTGAAGAGACCATATAATTCAAGAATCAGTAAATAATTTGTGACAGATGTCATTAAACAAGACTACTGCAGTTAATGACAGAAAATCATTACAATCATTTTCTGTGAAGAAACCCACCCTAAAATAACAACCCACGAAAAGGCAGACAAGCAGACACCCTGCACACTGTAGGGGTGAAAGTATGAAAACTTGACTGTTCACAGAAAGCTTCTAAGAAATACACAACCTACGTGGTGAAATACAAATCTACCATCAGCAGCAAGGACAGAAAGGCCAGACTACAATTTAAAGAAGTACACGATGAGCTAGAAGAGTTATGGAACCATTTTTTATGAACAGATGGAGAAAATAAGCCCTTAAAAGCGGTGTGAATAAGGAAAGTGCAAAGAAAAAGATTCTACAAATGAACCTAAGCGCACAAAGCATTGTAATGATTTGGGCATACATTGCTACCTCTGGATATGGTACATTAGTCTTTACAGATGACATAAGTGAAGAGGGTAGAACTGAGAAATATGCAGAAACATTTTGTCTTCTCATGTCTAAAAATGCTGCCACACTCACTGAGTGGAAGCTCATAATGCAGCAAGGTAATAACCCAAAACATAATGCTAGTTGATCCGAAAGAAAAATGTTTTAAACTGAGGAAATCAGCTGCCAAATAAGAATGCATTTCACATGAAGTGGAAATTGAAGCCAGACATCTAAAACCACTGAAAGAGGCCATTCAGGCTTGGAAGAACATCTCAAAGGAAGATATCCGAAGTACAGTGATTCCCAGTGTGATACAGACTTTAGATTTATGAAATGTAATGGATGTGTGACTAAATTAAATGAAATTTATTAAAAATTCACAGTTTTGTTTTGTATAATTATTATAATTCATTTGTCCCAAAATGTATGCTCAGCTTCCCCTGAGGACTAAACACAAAAACATGACATTGTTCCAACCAGGTTTAAACTGTATGAAAAATATTTAAGGACATACTTAAAATTTTACTTTACAGTCTCAATATGCATGTATGCCTCACTGTATTCCACATGTTGTATTACAAAATAACTGATCGTTAATTTAAACACTAAGAATCCATAAACAGGTACACACAACCCCACTGCCAGCATTAAGAGTTGCTAAGACTCATTCAGCAGTGCTAGGATGTTCTAGCAAGGCATTATAAAGTAGAATTTACCAGTGCAGGTAATTGATGGAGTAGCTCCAGTGGTCCTCGATATGCCAGCAGAATGAAGAAAAGCACATGCCTACGTAGAGCCACGGCAGAGTCATGCCGCAGATATCAGCTGTCACATGGGTCAACACCGACGGATCCATCATTGCCATGTTATTTAGGTTCCAACCACAGCTTAAGTACTTCTACAACACATAAGCACAACATACAGCACATGACAAAACTAATCATAGAAACATATGACAAGAACAATTCAAAATATTCAGCCTTTCAGTCTGCTTTACATACATTCCTTGAAAGTTACTTTAATAACACTTAATTGAAGCGAAGCTACCTGACACTTTCAAAAGTCAAAAGTCACTGTACATACATTTTTAAAAAGGCTTATTCCAACAAGTGCCTGGTGTCATCAAGGCTGCTTTTGTCCATTTTAATGTCATTTCACATTAGCAAGTGCTTGTTAGAATAAGCCTAAAATGTCTAAAATGTCTACAATGGTTTATACAATCACGAAAGGCTCATGTAGGTATTATGTAGCCTTTTGAGCGCTGCACTAGAGTAATTTTCTTAAATGTAAAAATACTTCAGTTTGCCTTTATTAAACATTCTACCCATGACTAATATTGCTTAAACATTTCCCAGTATGTTTCATCTATTATAGTTATGTGTGTGTGTCTCTCTAGTGCTTTAGTTTACCTCATCATGTGGTGCGACTTTAAACTTGCCACCTTTGATGGGAAAGCCGCTCCCAAACTCCTTTGAGGCAATATCAGCTCCGTACTCCACAGTTACATCCTCCTCAATAGTGCCCACTAACCGCCAGAACTCCTTCTCGACCAGCTCAGTGGGCACCATCTAACACGCACAGAAAATAACACAAAAAAACAAAAGGGGAGAAGTGAACTGAATAGGGAGAAACTATTTTTTAAAAATTTAAATCAGTATTCTTTGGAATGATGCCATAGAATAACCACTTTTAGTTCTCTAAACAATCTTTTGCTAGATGGGACCAGTTTTGAAAGTAAGATGCGCAAGTGTGAAGAACCTTTTCAAACGTAAAACACTTTCAAAGATTTTTCACAATTTTGTTGAGTAAACCAAGCCTTTCAGAGCAGTTTAATGAATTGTGCATTGTAGAGAAACTTTGACTTGGATTTCCTTACAGTGGTGGTAATAGGAACCAGGGGTTACATAAATATAGCCATGTTATTTACTGTCCAAAATGACAGATGAACATGAATGTTTGAGTATTTTACGTAATGTTGATGGTAAAATAGTGTTTTCTTTGAAGATAATTTGCCTTATAACACCCTACGTGTGCCTCTTTGCCGTAAATGCCATTTAAAAAATCAATTTTACGCCAAAAAAAAAAAAAAAAAAAAAAAAAAAATTCATCCATCCATCCATTTTCTAAGCTTATTAAAATAAAATCAAGCAGCATATAATTATTCTGCATGATAAATGTATGTGATGTTGCCTTTAGACACACTGCTGTGAACAATTCTGACTCTGAAAGTTTGCCCAGAATAGCATATTTTATGCCAACCCCCTCTAAATAACTCGACCTAAAGATTCAATTACACAGAAATTTTAAAGATCAAGTTATTTAATTTTAATTAGTATAGAGCCTTCAGTCTATGTGGAGATTCATTAGATCTTTAAAAGGTTATTCACATTTGAACTTTGAGGTTTATATTTGTATTCGTCATCCGTTTCCAGCAGGGAATGATTCTGGATGAACATGGAGGGAATTAACCAAATACTTTTTACACTTTCTCTCATCAGTTGGGGAAAAAAAATCTTTAGGAAACCAGGGGTTCCTTCTGTTGTATCACTCTAAAGAGCCTTTTGATCACCTTTATTTTGAAGAGAGCACAGCAGTGCTACACTCCTGTGTGTTGAAGACTTTTTGGAACTTACGTGAACGGGCATGTTGAAGTAGTCAGACTTAAAAGAGTCAGCCATTTCCCCAAATGCTTTGAGTGAGTAGTCTCTGCGCGCTTGCTCAAAGCCAAATGCCTCCTGTGGTTTACTGCATTCCTGTATGGACATTTAGTAGAGATCAGTTAATCAAAAAAATGAGGGAACAAAAAGATCTAATTCAAGGTCTCAAGCCCTACAGACCATTTAGATTTAAATAATCTTTTCACTTGCTGCTGCTCTGCTTCTTTAATTTATGTACTTGCATTGCAGTCTGTAAGATATCAGACATGATTGACTCTATACTGCAGGACTTGAAATTAAACAATGAATATCAGTAGTGAATTCATAAGTATGTATATTTATATCAGCTGAAAGGTTTAGGAATCACAGCTATTAAATAAAAGTCCCTGTCTAATCACTTACAGACTAGTGCGCTCGAGTCTGTACCCAGGTCCAATCAGTTTCAGTGCAGCTTATTATTTCGGCTTAAGGAAAACAGGCTACACAATATCAGTCTTAATGATATGGTTTGTTTTTTGCAAAGCATTTCCTATTCTGTTCCTAACAAGAGCTGCGATTTTGAAGAATGAAGGCACGTACATAAAACACTCTGAATGCCAACTGCCAAAATATTTCTATTTGATGAAGCAGATGCCCTGCCATGTCACTACAACTTTACCCAATGACTGAATGGCTAATTGTGCTCTCAGGGACCACGCACAGCATATGGCACAATTCAGGTCACAATGGAAGAGCTCAACTTTGTATGACACAAACAATGCCTCAGCCATCTCCAAGGACTGTCATAGATTCTCACTTTTTATTTACATGCAATAGCTGATCAACTAATTAATAAGTTCTATAAAGTATCTACTGTTTTTTTTTTTTTAGCTCAAATAAAATTCTATTAGTCTAATGTGTTTGTCTATAGTGTGTAGCCACCATTGTGTAAAAAGTTCCTTCTTCACAGAACAAAATCAAACTGAATAATGAACTTCATGCCTATTCCTGTACAAAACAGTCAGAAAGAAGTTGTGTTTGGCCTGTTTCCATGTCCAATTCCATCTCTTACCGAAAAGGAAAAAAGCTTTGGATGGAAACAGAGTTAACAAAAGAACCAGGTAAAACAGTATATTGAACCCAACAGGCTGTAAAACATGAAATTATTCAAAGAACAACACAAATGGATTCAAAGGACAACACATTTCTTTGTGTGGGAACTATTTTTCTGACTTTAATGAGCTTT
Organism: Pygocentrus nattereri; assembly: GCF_015220715.1. Classification (NCBI taxonomy): domain Eukaryota; kingdom Metazoa; phylum Chordata; class Actinopteri; order Characiformes; family Serrasalmidae; genus Pygocentrus; species Pygocentrus nattereri. The sequence goes on along the minus strand of NC_051238.1, from coordinate 14,770,482 downwards.
ACTGAGTTATTATCAAGTAAATGGCTTCTCTTACCTGTGCCAGACATTTGGGGCACCTCCAGTCACCCTTTGGGACATCATGAAGGGGTGGGATCAAGCAGAAGGTGTGGTAGCTGTCATCACAACCATCGCACAGTAAGAGCTTATCCTCATCACTGCCACTCCCACAAACTAAGCACACATACAGATCCACCTATGGGGTTAAAGTAATGTAGAGTGAGGTTGTTTGGGTGAAGAAAGAAAGGAATAGTGGGTGTGGCTACTGGAGCATTTCATGTCATCATCCCATGCATAAATTGGAAGAGAGGAAAACAAAAATGCGGACAAAAATTCTTGAGCAGTATATAATCAAAAGAGAGTAAAATAAAAAGAGAGAAAGAGAGAGAGGGAGATATCAAAGCAAGGCAGAGAGAGAGAAGACTCACTATACTGACAAGTGGTGGTGGGGCGCTTCTCTTATAGCGAGATTTGGGCTTCTCAGGTTCTGTTTGCAGATCTTTGGCCTCCACCGGCTCTTGTTTGATCTGAATGGGGACTTCCTTCACTACAGGCACAATGCGAAAGAGCTTATTAAGATGAGCATATTAGACTGGATTCATATGCTCAGAAAATGTTCAGAAAACCAGCCTGTTGTTTGTAAAAATAAACAAACTCATTTCCCCTCCTCTTGGGCTGTATAATGTATATTATAATCCATAATTAAAGCAAAGTGTTAGGATGCCAGGCACAGGCAGCAGCTCACCTGGTTCAGCTTTGGCTACAAATGAGCCCATTCTCCTCCTCAGATTAGGTCTGCTCTCACACATCTCTCCTCCTGCACCTGCCTCTGCCTTCCCACAGCCAGACTAGAGAGGGAGAGAGGGAGAGGGAGAGCACGAGAGAGAGAGAACGAGAGAGAGAACGAGAGAACGAGAGAACGAGAGAACGAGAGAACGAGAGAACGAGAGAGAGAGAGAGAGAGAGAGAGAGAGAGAGAGAGAGAGCACAAGAACTGCCTTAGGAACTTATAATACTGAAGCCAGGCATACTTTGCACAGCTTTCAAAATCGTGAGGCATCTCTCAGAGGGAAATTCCACAGAATTTTCTAAAGTTCTGCATAATTCAATGGCTAAGATGTAAACAAATTCATTCAGAGTGTTTTGATGTAAAGTGATGTGCAGCCACTTTATTTACTATCCAAAATGACCAGTGAACCTGGAAATATAGCAATGAATCTGAGAAAATCAGTTTCCTATCGTTAAAAGTATCACAAAGCAATGTCTTGGGCATCAGGCAGTACATTCATAACCATTTCATGTAATGACTTTCTGTAAGGCATGAAATGCTTCAGACATTTCCATCACTACCACTGCGACCTATTCTGACCAGAATGGAGCATTTCACATTAAATCACTCTGTATGGCTTCACAGAAATATAAAAGACAGGTGGAATTCCCCTTTACCACTAGTTTTTGTTGTGAGGGTGCATATATTACACAATTACGGCATCACCCATGTATGTTTTGGCTGTGACCAACCCATCAAAATACCAAATCTCACTGTTATTACATGACACAAACAAAGGTGAACCAGACTTGTTTATGCTCTTATGCATGTACAAGAACCATAGTGAAAATGCAATCTGTGGATGAACACACACTTGCGAAATGCTCTCATTCTATTCTGCAGCAAGAACAGGAGAAGTAAGTCACTAAAAACTGGCAAGAAGATGTGAAACTGAGAGTGTCCTGAAGCTCTGGTTTATTATACAGACACTCATGCATTGCCAGTAGATATTAAACAAGCAGCTAGTCCACTGCTCCACATACCTGACTCGTCAAACTTTTTCCCCTCTTTTCCACAACTTTTGTTGGTTATTGTCTAAATCATTTGTTCTGTTATGAGAAAATTTATCGGAAGGGGCAAATTGGGTTCAAAGGGCCCATAACCTACATCTTTCTTGTACTTTACTTTCCCTTTTGAGGGTCACTTATAAAATTTGGGTGTCTTTACAAAGCAAAAATATTTTTTATATGAACATTTTCCAACCTCTCTATATCCCTAAGAATTAAACACGCTGGTTTCGATTCTGTGCCTTTAAGACCGATCTAAGATAAGCTCTGTTCTGACTGATTGTCCTGTTTTGCGCTTCATTTAAAAATGTTAGAACTTCAATATGTATAGACGGGTCTAGACCGCAAGAGGCTGAATAGACCATTTTTGTGTTTGTTAGGTTGTTGCGTTTTGCGGGCGGAGCTTAACTGGCAGCACAGAGAGTGAAAGTTAGCATAGCAGTGTCAGGTGTAAGAGTATAGGAAGATAGATCATCTAGACACTTTCTCCAGTTCTTCTGCCAGCAGAAGACACTGTGGGGTCAATGGGTCAAGAATCCAACTAAATGGCCAAAGTTACAGTGACCAGACATCTTCGTTTACCTTGTGGCATAAACCAGCGTCTATACGAAAGAAAAACTCAAGGCATACGAATCTCTTGATGCATACAATTTTGTACTTTGTGGTCATGCCCATGTTAATATGAATTCATTCATTTCATTGTTTAGTGTATGTTAGAACACTAATCACTAAAACTGCTGCTACCACTAACTAGGTATATATAAAAATGTCTGTAGATATAAGTGTATTATTTCATGCTGTAAGGCTAATGTAGGGATATTACAGTACACCCTCTATAAACTGCATATGTAAAGGTTATCTAGATCTATTGTGTACATCAAATTCATGCAGCCTAATCATCGCAGAATAGTACCGTGCTGCAGCCATGAAGCTACAATGAATTTCAAGGTTGAGTTGTATGGGATGGACAGACATAGCAGACACAAAGAGTGTCTTTGACGATGGTATTCTATAAAAACGAAGGTTATTTGTTCTTCCATTCTTATTCTGGAATCCAACAGCACAACAACACATTTTTTGCTGTTATGCCCATTTCGCTCCACTTGTTTCCACAGTTTTTCTGCCACCAAAATGCCACACTACCAGTGATGTAACTATGACATCCGTTCAAAATTAGTCCATAGCTGGATATATGTAACCGAAATGGTTCTCATAACATCTCAGGAACAACAACAGTTTGTTTTGCAGCACAGCATTCATATATGGATTTTTCATATATGGATCACATGGACTGGAATTGAATGACGTGTTTTGAAACTTTTACAGCGTTAACGTTAAAACTACTTCAATCCAAAAAAGTGACTAATTTGGTTTTCCACTCCAGGAGCCCCTTCAAATTTGTGCTAAAAATCATGTGAGCCCAACTTCAGCAATAGCATTGATAAGCTATCAGAGTAAAAATTATAGTGAACACGTATAGTTTTATATAAGTTTATAAGTATAGTTTAAAGTAACCATAGTGTAGCCTTGGTAAGCAACTATAGACATGCACATAGCATTTGACAACAGATGGACATTTGCACTGAACATGAGGTAACGGTCCATGTGTGCTGAAATAAGATGTGTGTGCATAGTTACGACTACATGGGACTGCTCGCCTACCTCAGCCTTCATCCGCTTGGCTCTTCTGGCAGGCGTGCTGGTATCACTGGGCGGCACCTGCGTGTTCTGCCTCTGCACCAGATCATGAGGTTTATATTCCTTATCGTTGTCATTTTCCGACAGAGAGGGATTCTGGACAAACTGGGGGTGAAATAACCAAACAAACCTAAAATTACACAATTACTCATTTCTGCAACACCTGCAAAGGAAGTGTGATAAAAATACTCCGCATTTAAGCCATATAATCTTCATGTCACATCTTCCCTGCACTGTGAGCACGGCATGATAAACACAGGAAGTGCACGTCTAGGCATGACATCTTGTCACAATTTACAACTACATATACTACAAATTCATTCCAGGCCACATTGTAGTCCTTAAAATGAGATGTATCTAGAACAGGATGCATTCGCTGGAGGAAAAGTCCACTGATATGCAGGACACACAAGGAGAAGTACAGAAAATATTTTATATAAGATCCCATTTTCACAGACAAACTAAATAAATTAAATTATTCACAATAAAATACACACACAAAAAAAAATAAATAAAATAAAAAGTTAATGAATACGCCTAGATATCCACATAACTAATCTCACAACCCAAAAGTGGATGATTAAATAGTGTATGAATAGTATCACGGCATGCGACAACAGGATGAGGGACAGTGAACGGAGTGTTTCAGTAAGGGGATGTGTTTAGCATTGGCATAAATCCCCGTACATTTCGCCAAGAATAAACATAAAGCCAAAAGATGTACAATTTTAATTTTTAAAATATTCTTTTAATTCTTTTTTTAAAATGTAATTATAATCATTTACTTTGAAGAGAGTTTGCATAAATGAACGGTGAGATACATCAGTAATACTAGAATGCTAACTAGCAAAAATTATTTTTAAACGATTCCAAACATAGAAATAAACCACATTTTACAACTGATCTTGGGTAAAGTGCAGCTTTAAGCACTTTTTTGTCACATGTTATGGCCGGACTGTACTTCATAGGTGGTAAGTCTCATTATTCTTCATTTCCTCACAGTAGCACTGCTTTCACTAATTTAATTAGTAAATTTAGTCCACTAAGAAATAGTATGCAATAAACTGCTATTATTTTTGCATTTTCCGTCTCTGGCCAGACTTACTTTAATTACAATGGAGATGTACACAAAATAATTCTGAGTAGATTTGATGTGAAGCAGGATAATGTAGAGAAATTTACTAATTCAGAATTCCTTACAGTGTTAATGATAGGAACCAGAGACTATGATGTCTATGTAGTTTAGATATATCCATTTTATTTACAATCCAACACGACCAGTGAACACATGCCTGTGTTTTTATACCTCATGTCCAAATTTGGGTTATTTTTTGGCCATTTGAATAAGTTGAAAATACCAGTTGCTCTTTACACTGTGTTTCATATAAAAAGGAAAGACACAACTGGTCCAAACTGATGAAGAATAAGAGCTTGTAAAATTAACTACCATTCAAAGACTTTTTTCCTTCTCAGGCAAGTTCATTTGACGTATATCGAGAAACATTTTTGTTCAGACAGCGATGATATGCAGTGTTAAAAAGGATAAAATGGTGGTAAGTAAATAAATTAAATACATATGTTTGGGTACTATTTTGCACCACCCTGCATGTTTCTGCTGGCCAAAGGTTTCTCTCAAAACTATTATAAAACAATGTTACAGACTGCAGGCTGAGAAATGATTTCATGTGACAGCTTAATGTGAAGAATGTTTTAAGTGCCATTAAATGCTTTGGACATCTGGTTCCTATTGCCACCCGTGTGAACAGTTCTGATTTGTCAAATGTGTCATTCTAGAGAAACTTGACATCAAAACATCCCGAATGACTCTTAAACATTGAATTTAGACATTTTGAAAACTCACTGGATTTTCTCAAAATATGGAGATTCAGCTGAAGAGTAAGGGCAAAAGACTAACTTTCCTTTCATGTCAGAGGTTCTTGTCAGTGGTTTTTTGAGGTTCTTTGTAGTCACTGAGCAAGTTCTTTGTCTGTATTCTAACAGTAACAACAAAGCTAACAGTAGACAACATTTTTCTTACTTGCCTGTTGCTAATGACTAAGTGCGCATAGTTAGAAAGCTGTGCAACATTATCTCACTCGTTCATTTTCTCTTGACCTCACATTGTAATGCAAGACAGACAAAAGAGTTTGATCCAATATGAATTCGGTAGCAGCGTCACCATCCGTCCTATCAGATTACTGGATAGAACAGGCGGAAAGAGAGAAAGGGAGTGATGGTGACTGCACAGTGCTTAACCCAGAGGACTCTCCTTCATGAGGATAACACAGACACACAATGTCAGCAGGAAGGGAGGGAGGGAGGAGGGATAGACAGAGAGATGGAGGGAGGCAACAGCTGGCGGTTTTAAGAGCTTATGCCCTACTGAAACCAGGTTATGGCTAGGTTGAGCAAAGGGTGTAGTAAAGGAGGTAAGAAAAACAAACCAAGAATAAAAGTGAGAGTTAAATAACAATGATCTTCTATTCTTTCACTTTCTACAGAAACGTAACATTTGGCCGCATCGTTTGGGGGGTGGGCCAGTTTTGGGAGGCAGAACGTGTGGGTAAAGGGGGCAAAGTGGGGGAGGGAGGGAGGTGTTACGGGGTTAAAATAGGTCACAGTCTATCAATCACTGAAATACCAGCCCACACCCCATGATACCAACACAAACAAAATAATGGCAGGTTTGAAGGGACAAAAAAAAAACAAAAAACAAAAAAAACAAAAACACATGTTAAAAGCAGAAAAAGGTTAAAGCTTCAACAATGTAAAAAGGACTGAATGGAGATCTGTACTTAAAAGGCAAAACTGGATTTCTGTTGATCTTTCATTTAACAGATCTAATATAATGACAGCTGCGATCAGGTTCTTGCATTAGAGCAAGGTTCTTGCAGGTTCTCACTGCATTAGAGCCTTGATGGAACTTAACATCTCATATTAAGATCCTATGTGTATGTGGTTCATAGTCTACACAGCCCAGATATATCACATCACAGCCACCTCCAACGTTAGAATCTCTCAGTCATGGATCAGAAAAGCAAACATACCTTCTCCTGCTCAGGAGCTGCCCGAAAACTCATCAGTTTGGCTGCTAGCTCTTGTGCCTGGGCAAGAGAGAGTGCTGAGAGTTACACAAGAATTTAGGTGACCTCAGGGCCTGAGGTCACCAACATCCAATCACACACTTCCTTTTGTGGCGGAATATTCGATGGTGGAGTGAAAGGTTATGATGTTAGGGCTGAACTGAAGAAACAAAATATTAATGCAGGTTCATCACACTAAAAAATGACATTTTTACTGAAGCCAAATTATTCAGCTTTTATACTGCTTTTTAGTATCATGCCTTTTTATTACAAATAACATTTTTGCTGTTCTGCTGTATATAGTGTAGATGTAAATGTACTGTATGGATGCTAACATTAAGCATTGTTAAGATGTAAATGTTAAAACACAGTTTAAGGCACAAAAATAAACAAGTGTCTTTTACTTGAGTATTTTTCACAAAGAAATTTACCATTTACTAAGAAACAACTCACAATGACTAGCAATAAAAGAGAAGAATAGAAAGTGTTTACTCTTGACCTTGCTGTTTTGCTATATGAAATAAAAGCAAAACATATCAGGTTTAGAACATTTTTGTTTACATGACAGTCGTGGTTTTGGTTCCTAATATGGGTAGGATGCCCAATACAGAATGATGCACAAATAAAGAACTACGAAAGTAGGCATGGATTAGCTACATATGTTCAGTAGAACTACTAGACAGTTTAACACAACAACCTTCTGTAACATGGGAGATGACACACGAGGCTACCTAAAAACGATGACCGTCACTGTTTTAATTAGTAGATTTTAGAAGAATGCAGTCATGAGTCTTACACTCCAAAAAAAAATTTAATTCTGGACCTGATCTTTAGTGTCTTAGGGGACTTGCAAAGAACTCTAGAAAAGAAAACCTAAAATATTTAGAGTGATAGGGATCATGATAGTACACACCAGCAGATTGGCCCCAGACTGGAAGAGGTTGTAGGGGTAGATGATCCTCTCGTAATGTGCCCGAAGGTGTGAACCCACCGCTTTCCCAGGGGCAAAACCCATTGTCGTAGCTATCTTTGTCCATCTACGATCTTTACAGACTACATCGAAACCACCCTCGTCTGCAACCAGCTGGGGGGGGGAGGGGATTGAGAGATCGAGAGATAGAGAGAGACAGAGAGATAGAGAGAGAGATACAGATAGACAGACAGACAGACAGATAGATAGACAGATATTTGATGCATATAGTCTTACTCCATGGAACATATTAAAACAGTCTTTTAAACTACGAAATTTACGCAACTTGACAAATGTCCTTTAAAAAGGACAAACAAAAATATGAACAAAATGCAGGTGTCAAGATAGTGTTAAGAAACCACATAAGCAAGTCTACTTGCGATTACTCAAAGGAATGGTTTGCCAAAAAAAATCTAATTTATGGATTCTGTAAAAACAACAGGACTCTGTAACAGGACTCAGGATTCTGCAAACCATGTTGGCTTAAATAGATGTCGCCAGCGTTCAGCGACAACATGAAGCTTTGTTCATTTTCATAGTTCAAAGTAAGTCATACAGTACACTAAACAACGACAAGTCTGTGCAACCTGGGAGTAAAGACCTGGATGCAGTTTGAGTGAGCTGAGAGAAGTTTTGGGGCTGTATTTATGGAAAAGATTTGACTCTGGTGTTTAACAACGGTAGCCTCATAGATCCAACATGAACACTAAACATGTCAAAGCTGGTCAACTATGCTTGGAAAAAGTGGAAAATAAACTTGAGCCAAGTGTGTGATGATTCAGAAATATAGGTTGTATAAGTTTAGCTATATCAGCCTCGTCGCTCCAGAGGAAAAACTAGAGAAGTAAACTTCCCACACCAAACACGTTTTGGCTGACTGACTACACCTAGGGTGAGGGATAAACAGTACAATTTTGCTTTCGCTTCTTTGTGCACATTTCTACGCTGCTCTGTTTAATTAGCTTACCTTGTTGAGCTGGTATAAGTCTAATATCTTTCGCTCTACGTGTGGAATTTTGAGTGTGCATCCCTGAAGCTCCCAGAATTTTGCAATCTGGTCAAGAAAATTAAGCTTGACCCGAGTCTGCGCCTGTATCAGAGATAAAGAGGAGCAGGACAAGAGGAGAAAGACAAAGAAAGAGGGGGGGAAAAAAGACGTGAATCACCTAAAAATGAATACAGAATGTAGATGATTAACTAGTTTGTTTTGTTGAATGATGCTTCTACTGATATGGAGGAGAACACAAACTGGTTCTAAAAGACCTACATTCTGCTGACCAATGCAAGTAGAGAGACCTATGACTTAAAGCTTAAAGCCAAGTCTCTCTGCGGCTCTCCAGGACATTTTTATTGAAGAGAAAATACAACAGAATCCTGCAGAGTCACCGCCCAGTTCCTAACCCCCCCCTGCCCCAACCTTCACACAATTATACTCAAAAGAAAGTGAAATTTGGTGTGAAATTACCTCCAATTCATTGAGTCTCTGGATCCGAGGAGTGAAATGGAGTCTGTCAACATCACATGCAAACGGAGGTTGCCAATCCTGCACATACAAATACACACACACATGAATACAGAACAGACAGTATAAACTGTTGTCTTACTTAAAAAAATAATCCTCTACTGGCAGTATCTGCTCTGCAGAAGGCAATTCAAATTGCAGACTATGCTTTTCACACTTCTCAAAACACAAGTGTTAAGAATGTCTATAATTAATCCAGGAACTAAATACTGTCTGATTTTCTTTTTGGATGCTCAGATTTTCTTCTTACAATACAGATCCCAATATCTGAAAACTGTATATCAGCCAATTCAATACTTCTTTTGTCTTCAACTTAAAATACGTATCTCTCTCTTTATACCAACACAATTTTTTCTACAATACTAGTAATTAAGGATTTTCAAAATGAGGCACGCTGGACAAGTAATTCATATTCAACCATATTCTTCTGACATTTTCAGGGTTTTAAAGTCTAACTGAACACATCTTAACAATCATATCCCAAAATCACCCAAATATCTGACAATTTTCAGTTTTAAGCCAACCTTAAATTGATCAATTGAAAGTTTGAAACCTTTACTTTGTTAAAAGGGGCTTTCATGTCCTTACCTGAAAAACAAGGCTAATGTATAATGTGACCATTCAGAATTATTCGCATAGAACATTCTGTTCTGTTAATAAAACCACAATGTGAGAATTTGGGGTGTATCTGATTTTATAATGACACTCTTCCTTCTGGCTGATACTCAATCCACTTACTATGATCAGGTATTGATTTAGTGTATCGGATCAGTGCATCCCTAACTAGCTGTATGAGTTACACCAATGCAAAAGCACAATGAGAGAGATTGGTTTCTTCTATGGCTATATCTGTCATTACCACTCTTGGTGTCATTTGCCACATATTAAGCAAGTAACCAGGTCTACGATAAAGACTCAATGTCTTTTTGAACACAACTTCATTCTGCCACCATTTTGACTACAGGACAAAGACTAATAAACACGCTTCAGGTGGCATACGTTTTCATTCCCTACAATCAGCCACAGTGATGAATCATTTAAAAGTTATTTTGGCACAGGCACACATGGGAGTGCTAATATACCAGTTAAAATGTGATGCCTTTGATTAGAAAACAGCGGTTACTCCTCCTAAAGAGATAACAGCCTAACAATGAGACGTGCTGTAAGGCTACAACAAATTCATCCCAAAGCAAATTTAAAAGCATTTGTGAATCATAAGAATTAACTTCAAGGCTAACCACTTCTTTGGGCGTTTCACAGTAACATTCTGACGTCAACATTAGACATAATCTATTAGTCCATTAACCCAATTATTTAATTTAACTGATATTTAACTACCATTCATGACCTTTGCTGTTGTTTTAGCTGTACTGCTATTGTTTCAACACTACAGCCTGTGAGGTCCATGTGTAAAGCAACCACTGTTAACCATAAACCCCACCCATGACAAACAGCAAAGGCTAGAGAAACAGGCTGTTTACTCTTTAATAAAAGTGTCGAATGAAGCCAAGCTTTCACAACTGGAAACCATAATGGACGTCATATAAAAACTTCATTTTGTGTGTGTGGGTGTTTATTTATTTATTTTTTTTATTCCACCATTTGAAAGTAGCAGCTGCCATTTAGACATTCACATGACAGTGCTTGAGCATTTCAAGATGGACAATTGGACCTTTACAGAATGACTGGTACTTTCTTTCCATTGATATATATTAATCGTTTTTCGCTTTGTCTATAAGGCCACTGACACTATACACTTGGTATCAGAAATACACCAATTTTGAACTGCATAGGCCAATTTCTGTGAAAAAACACAGCTTTTACTTTTCAAGAAGAATACAAAACACTGCAATGCCAACTTGTGCTTTTAAATGAACTATTCTTTTAATACTTGACAGCACTGACACTGTCCCATTTAAGGACACACTCCATAATTGGCTGCCTCATTTTCACATTAAGCTTTGGTGAAATAGCAGCATTAAGCAGTACAATTCAACTTGGTTGCCATTAGTTTTAGTTTTCACATCCACCGCTTATTATTTAACATGGACTCCCAGTACTAAACACACTGCCTTTCACTATAGCTCTGTTTAAAGCCATATTAAAAATGGAGCTACATCTTGACCGTAAAACCTTCTTTAACAGAATATCACTTCAAACTCTCTTTCACATATGGCCCTAACCTGGCAATGAGCCACAACATTCCTGGGTCACTATGCATGTGTAAAAAAGGGGTTATTGATATGCAGTGTGTGGGGAGGGTTCACCAGTGAGAGGCTCTTTAAGATTTAAGAGCCTATTGGTTCAAACAAATGGTCCTTTAGAGATGGAAGGGCATCGTAGACAGCAATAAATGACCGCAGGGGCTAAAGGATCTCAGATGACGAGGACATTATGTAAAATGTAACTCATTAAGTTATTGCTGGGTTTTATTTTATTCCATCTTGATGAAGCATAATGAGGAGTCAAATGTAGTCAAATCAAACGAAGACATGCTGAAGTTCAGGCTCATCCTGATTCTTGTTATTACAGCAAATAGATGCAAATAAAACTGAAACAGCTGGAAGAACATGGAGCAACTGCTCATCGGTTCCACTCATCTAAACCAACACAAAAATGTTTCAACTAGCACAAGTGGCCTATAAAATCTGTTTGCTGATCATCGGCTCCACCAGCACTATATACGACAGTACTAGATATAGAGGTCACAGCAAGGGAAATCATGGCTATTAGGATCAGCCACATCCCAGCGTTTCCTAAGGATAATCTCGATTGAAAAATATGATTGTAAAGGCCAAAGTTTAGCTCATCCACTAAAAGCAGCAAAACCGAAACAAAATCTGACACAGTTATTTGTAGGTCATCTCACAGTTTCTCTTGGTTTTTCTTGCTTTCTAAACCCATGTCCCTCGAGACGAACAACAACAGCACACTTCCTCTTTTTGTAACCGCGTAGGTGAGCTATCAACAAAACCGCTTCCTGTTAAAATGTACACTACACCATCCGCTTTAAAAAGGCAGAGTGAAAAAGCGCTTCCAGCGGATCTAAAATATCTAAATTTATTGAGAAGCGGACACATATCCATCTCTTCTGCCAAAAAAGCACCTCTGCAGTTACTACCTGAGATGAAGCCACTGTAATCTAATCTTCTTTCTTTCCAATTCTTTAAATTAGTAAAGCATAAAGAAAAGAAAATCTAATCAGACCTTCTACAAAGACATCTTCACCCTGCCTTTTCTGCACCAGCCCCCTCACATCCACCCACATCCCCCCCACGCCCCCACCCTTGCTGTTTTCCAGAGATGGAGCACCAGAGCAACAATACACAGATTAATGCAGACTACACAACACCACAAAAACACAGGCGTGATGAGATCAAGTAACAAAGTTTATAATACTGATGGTAATTTGCAGGTGGCTGCCCTATTCTACTAGTACAGTGTTATTCAAGGGACAAGCAAGAAAAGGGAGCAACAGGAACAGAGCAGTTTTGCAATTTAGACAATAGAGCAGCATTTAAACCTGCATTCTTAAATTATTCACAATATCTATTTATCTATCTATGGGATAAATCAAAAAGTAAATGTGCTGTTGTCCCTGAGGCTTGATGTTATTAGCCAGTCACTGTGGTCTCCACACTTTACATAGAACAGAAATGCAAACCGTTTCTACAAATAATTACTAGGTAGTAAAATTGTAATTACTATATCGTATTACGGAATTATGGTCTGCATAATGTAATAAAAGGTGTGTGCACGTGTGCGTTACACAAACGAAGGCTCCACCATGTAGAACCTTGGTTCAAACGGGGGTCTCATGATGTCAGTAATCCATTATGAGTTGGTTGCTTTCAACATGTCTCATCATCGCAGCTTGCGTAGGTAATTACATCATGAAGTCCAACACCCAAATAGCGTTTTTGGGACCGTCACATTAGTAACGTTACACTCAAGTGAACATAATAAAAAAATCATTATAGCCTGTAATGATAAACACAACATCTCCCTGTCTCCAGCACTGAGCAGATGAACCACCTCAGGTGTGTATAAATCGGTTACGTAAATACATAAATCATTTGTCTACAACAGTGAAGCGTGTGTTTCCCAAACGCCTTTAAAACGACGGCATGGTGAGGTGATCCAGTAGATCTTCACATTTTTATTCGTACTTGGTTCCCAACAGTTGTGTCGTAGACACACAAAATGGCCAGATGGTCCACTCACTCCACAAAGGCAACATGGAGGACACCACCCCGAAACAGGGCCTGTTGAATGGATTCTCTTCATAATGGCAAAACAGCGTTTCCGTCGAGTTAACCCTACAGCTAACTCCCACTTATAAAAAAATATATGTTTTAGAAGGCTTAAAGATCCGCTATTGCGAGAACGTTTCGCTGGGTTTGTAAGCAAGAGGTATCAACAGAAGGACAACGTTTCACTTTTCTACAAATCAGTTGTAAGAGGCGTGTAAATGTGAAGGGTCGCAGGAGAAACATTCGAAAAAATACAGAAAAACAAAGAAACGTCGCGCCCTCCGTCTCTAAATGACTGACGTTTGGAATCAAGTGACCAAAGGTGCCTGATGAGGCTGAAGTCGGCTTCCTATCCGCCAGCTACTTGTTCGAAATTTCCCGTTCCACCTTAAGTGGTGCAGCAGTTACATGCTGGCGGCCGCACCATTTAAGGTGGGACGTTGAAATTCGAATAAGAAGCTGGTGGACAAGGAAGCTAACTTCAGCCTCGATGGTGCCTGCATGGCTGTGAAACATTTCAGCTTTTAAGTGACTTCAGCTCGTGTAAACGGCGTTGTTTGTTTCATTAAAATTGCATCGTGTTTTCACTTTCATGCGACCCGGATCCGTGAAACAGGTCACGTAGCGCCCATCTTCTCTGCATTTCTGAGCATGCGTTATGGTTTTATTCACACTAGGATATAATGCGACGCTAATGGTATTCAGTGTCTGTTAAAGATATGTCTTAAAAGCTGAAATGGCGGAAAGAGTCGTTGGGGTGGTCGTGTGCATTCCTTTTAAGACAAAAAAAACACCTCAGTTCTTACGATTTCCAAAAGAAATGCCATCTTGAACGGCCTGCTATTCCTAAAACAATGGATGTATCGAAAAATACCAAAGCAATTGACCAACAACACGAGATACAACAGCCATCAGTCCTCAATTGTTCACGGGGCTTGGTGAAAACGTGTAGGGTTTACGTAATACCGTTGTGTGTCTCCTGCAGTTGGTGGATGGATGTGCATTAATGAAAAATGTATGATCTGAAACACACTACAAGCCCCATCCGACTCAACTGAAACGTCTTGAGCAAAATGAACCGTAGATAAAGATACCAGGGACTTTAAACCCTTGATGGAGGGTCATCATCTTTGTGAGTCAAACTTCAATGTCACAGTGATGCGCTATTGCTATGTGCCTCCTTTCCAGTGTGGGCAGTTTGTGTGTGCGAGAGAGAAATTGCTCCCATGCAAAATGAACTCTCTTTTAGCTAACGTTAGCTAGTCGTATGAAATGTCTCAAAAGGGGCAGAACAGCACGTTTCATTTCAACCAGGTAACCAAAGGAACTCTAGAAAGGACAAGAAAGTAGCGAGGCTCAAGTTGGTTTTCTGCTCGCCACCTTCTTGTTCGAATTTTCTCATTCCACCTTAACTGGTGCAGTAGTTACAGTCTGGAGCCTGAGCCAGAATGAAACTACTGCACCATTTAAGGTGGAACGGGGAGATTCAAACAAGAAGCTGGCGAACAGGAAGACGACTTAAGCTTCGTTAAAAAAAAAGTGTAACTTTCAAAAACACCATCTTTCGGCGACTGGGGGGGCCAAAGTCACTTAAGAAGGTCTGAATCCTTTGCTAGCTGATAGCTTAACTTTTCGTTAGTAAAGTCTCAAACTACACTCCACATCCTTCACGCGCTGTTAGCTTATCTGTTAACGTTAATCAACAGAAGGACGCCCACAGTACAAGCAAAGCAAATGTAAGATTATCGACGTCCTTTAAACTCCACACTTTTGAGGATAAAGTTGCCTGTGGAGACAGAAATCTTATGTAGCTAGCTAGTTAACTAGCCACAGTGACCGTTAACAAGCGTTATTGTAGCTATATGTTATAAACAGCGGTAACGAATATAGATAAAATGTTGATAACGCAGAGCACATGGGTAGATTTCTGCTATTTGTACACAAAACAGAACAACCGGACTGGCAAATCTCGTGTGCAAAGAAAAAAACTGTCCAGAGTTTCTCTAAAAGATGAACATTATATTTGTGATGAGAGCTGGTCATCCCTCTCTCTCAGCCTCAACTGGCATATCATATAAACAGAGCTTAACTTAACCGGCTTACAATCGCTCTGTTCAGACGTAGCGATAAAATTTACTCCAAACCGCGATAAATGTAGATTTTCTATCTGGGCACCCAGCAACCTAGCTAATTTAGTGACCAAAGACAGCTATATGTCGACCACATCTCATCAGCCAAGGCACACAAAGCAAACCAGCTGGCTTAGCTAACCTAAGAGTGCTGTCACTAAGCCGCCATGTTGGAAATTTTCCCTTTAAATCTTAGCTAAAGCTAGCGACTACCGGACTGGATGAGGAATCGCCAAACCGCGGCTGGTGCTCGGTAAACTAAACTCGGTCGAGCGTATCGGGCTCCCGGCGCTTCTTTCCCGAACACACTCACCGGTGGAGGTCGGACTTTGCAGATGCCAGTTTTCTCCGCGATGGGCCGTATCTTATTGATAAACGCAAAAGGATCCGCAAATTCCTCCCAGCTAGGCTCGAAGACCGGGCACTCTGGAGGCGGCTTGAACTCGTCCGGCCGCGGCTGGCTCATCCTGGAGCTCCCAGAGCAAGGCGGACGCGGAGGTGACAGAGAGAGCTGTCAAGATCAGCACCTGGGTCAATGCCTGTGATAACTCCCCTCTCTAATTCCCACTAACTCGAACAATCAGTATCAACATACGCTCGCTTAGTCAAACACGTACACACACACATACACCGTGAGACGACTGCTCTTAGGCACTTACCACATCCGCCCAAAAAAATAGAGACCGAGTAAGCCTGGAAATCGCATAAAAGACTAGAGTAACCTTCACATAACCAAGCTAAAAATTCAGGCGAGCTATGTCTAACTTTTTTCCTAACAGACATTAACAGTTATATATTTTTGGCCATATTTGTAGTGCTTTACGTATATAAACGTGGTACTAGATCTTCAGGTTCACGAGGCGTTTAATGACAAAGACTTTCCTTTCAAGCAGCAGAAGTTATTCATCGCAATTTAACCGTACATTTCCCACCCTTCAACCTATTTATAGTCCATTCAAACTCCGGAGCAATTCAGTTAAGACAACAGGTAGAGAAGAACTCCGGCTGACTTAAGTACTTTTTGGGGAAGAGGATTCACTAGCCAACCCTACGAGTGAAATGGAATGGTCTGCCATACTCCGTACAGGAGGACGTTCTAATGTTTTTACAAAAAAAAAAAAAAATGTAAAAACACAACTTAACTGTAACTATAATGTAAAAAGCAAAATAAACCAATATTGAATGTTTATAAATCGCCTCTCTCTTTCTCCCTATCTCTCTCTCTCTACACACATCTCGAACGCACTGAGCTGAGACCACTGTCATGATGACCCACTTCTGAGTTTTATTCATTAATCCACCCCAATCATTTTCACAATAGTATTTACTTCCGCGGAGGGATACCTCCAGGTGACAGCTCACGGAGACCGGGACTTGTTCTTTAAATAGACCCTGCTGTGTAGCTGATTGGACGCCGTTCTTAGGATGAGGCTGATGTAGAAGGAGGGGGAGGATTCAGTGAAATACTGTAGAAAAAAGGGAAGGAAGTACAGAAGTAAGTGAAAGAAAGCAATTAATAAACTAACCCAGTTACGCACGTTTGGTTATATCTGAAGCTAAGCAGGGCGTAGTGAGCACAGAATGAAAATGAAGTCCTGTTTTTGAAGACAGGTTTGCTTTGCAGGGTCGGTGGATACTAAATGTAGCAAGCAGGCGAGACTTTCACATAGGGGACAAAGGAGTAGTAACCCGTCTCGGCAGATACAGGCCTTGTTGTGAATCGCCTTTAAGATGGCCTGAAGTGCTGGTAAATAACGGGAATATTCGACGTTTTGAGTGAAGACGACTAGTGTGACAAAGCAATCCTCAATATGAAAATTACTTGCATGCGCCATTTTCACGCCTCATCTGATGCTCTCACTCCGCCCTGTAGCATCTTAGCTTAACCTGTGCTTACATTAGACTGCCTATTAAGATTTTAGAGCTATGAATAATAAATATGCCACATTACAGGTTGTGAATGATCAATGTGAAATTGGTTGGCCTTGAGATGCATCATGTGTTGATGGGAGCTAGCTGATGATGCATGTTGTTGACTATAATGTCAGTATCTATACAAGGAGCTCCATAAAGATTTTAGGGGGCCCAGTCACTGCCGGCCTCCATGCGTTATAAGCCCACCTTGCTAATTAGCTGATTAGTCATAAGAAATCAGGACCAGTTTGGAGGACCAGTGTCTGACTTTATAATTTACAGACATTTACTGTTATCATCATTATTATTACAAATGCACCAGCTTCTCTTTCTAGTCAGGGCCTGGCTGAGGGTGCTTTTGATTTCAGGCAGATTTGACAGTGTACACCCATGAAAAAAAGGCCTTACATAACCAGATCTAAATCCTCAAAATACAAACACATTTCTGTTATTTGTAATTGTGTATAATGATCATCTTGACATTTCATAATGTGTACCTTCTCCAGATGATCACAAGCCATCTCCCAGCTGGCAGAAAGCATACTGCTCCCATGTAACAAAGATGTCCCACTTTGCCAGGAAAATAAATGTCAGTTTGTTACATAGATGTGCAAGAACATTAAACATTGAAAATGCATTACAAAGGATAATTGTACTCCTCATGGGGGAAAAAAAACAGCATGTGGGTAGACTCAGTACATTTGGAATGACCTTGTAAGAGAGCCATTTCAGACAAACAGCGAAACAAACCCTATATGTACAACCCCAATTCCAGTGAAGTTGGGACATTGTGTAAAACATAAATAAAAACAGAATATGATGATTTGCAAATCCTTTTCAACCTATATTCAATTGAATATAGGCTCAGTCATTCACAATCAAGGATGGGGCGAGGTTCACCACTTTGTGAACAACTGCGTGAGCAAATAGTCCAACAATTTAAGAACATTTCTCAACACGCAATTGGAAGGAATTTAGGGGTTTCATCATCTACAGTCCATAACATCATCAAAAGATTCAGAGAATCTGGAGAAATCTCTGCAAGTAAGCGGCAAGGCAGAAAACCAACATTGAATGCCCGTGACCTTCAATCCCTCAGGAGGCACCGCATTAAAAACCGACATCATTCTGTAACGGATATTATCACATAGGCTCAGGAACACTTCAAAAACCACTGTCAGTGAACACAGTTCGTCACTCTATCTACAAGTGCAAGGTAAAACTCTGCCATGCAAAGCGAAAGCCATATATCAACAATACCCAGAAACGCCGCCGGCTTCTCTGGGCCTGAGCTCATCTGAGATGGACTGACGCAAAGTGGAAAAGTGTCCTGTGGTCTGACGAGTCCACATTTCAAATTGTTTTTGGAAATCATGGACGTCGTGTTCTCCGGCCACAGAGGAAAAGGACTGTCTGGATTGTTATCAGTTCAAAAGCCAGCATCTCTGATGGTATGGGGGTGTGTTAGTGCCCATGGCACGGGTAACTTGCACACCTGTGAAGGCACCATTAATGCTGAAAGGTACATACAGGTTTTGGAGCAACATATGCTGCCATCCAAGCAACATCTTTTTCAGGGATGTCCTGCTTATTTCAGCAAGACAATGCCAAGCCACATTCTGCATGTGTTACAACAGCGTGGCTTCGTAGTAAGAGTGCGGGTACTAGACTGGCCTGCCTGCAGTCCAGACCTGTCTCCGATTGAAAATGTGTGGCGCATTATGAAGCACAAAATATGACAACGGAGACCCCGGTGACTGTTGAGCAACTGAAGATGTACATCAAGCAAGAATGGGAAAGAATTCCACCTACAAAGCTTCAACAATTACTGTCCTCAGTTCCCAAACGCTTATTGAGTGTTGTTAAAAGGAAAGGTGGTGTAACACAGTGGTAAACATGCCCCTGTCCCAACTTCTTTGGAATGTGTTGCAGTCATCAAATTCAGAATGAGTGAATATTTGCAAAAAACAATAAAGTTTATCCGTTTGAACATTAAATATCTTGTCTTTGTAGTGTATTCAATTGAATATAGATTGAAAAGGATTTGCAAATCATTTTCTGTTTGTTTTATACAACATGCCAACTTCATTGGAATTGGGGTTCTGTGAGATTATTTGATACTATTATAGGTTTATAGGCCTTTAAGAGCTGAATCAGGCACAATTTATGAACAAAAATATGAAAAAGTGCAAATCAGTGTGCTCTGATAAGACTGCACCTGAACAGTTGAATGTAACATCTTTTCCTGAATTTTGCCCAATCTGTAGCCCGTAGACTCCAAAATGTTGGCAAAGCTGACTAGCATGTGAATGCACACAGCTACCAAAGATGAGGCAGAATCAAGACAGGCCTATGCAAAGGAACAGGAAAGGAAGTTTCATTTAACTGTTGGACACAACCCAGTAAAACCACTCTAAACCCAAAACTGGGTCATATCTTTGCACTGCAATTTAAATATATGCTTTATTACATTGAACAGCAGCACTCAATGAGTGGTTGTGTGCATGTGCAGTGGAAGGTGGTTGATCCTGTCTTGTTACACCTCTGCAATCACTTGACTTGCTAGAAAATGCTTTACCTGATTTGCATCAGTCATTCTTTGTGCCATATTCCACGGTCATGTCTTGATCTGATAATTGCCTAGAGTTCGAAACAGGTCTCTTATTAAATTTGTGTAAAATGAAAGGATTCAAGCACAGCCAAGCCTTTGTCTATAAAAAGCCAGTGCTGTTTCCAGTACTAGTTAGTATTGTGTACTGCAATACAAATGTTCCATATGTACTTTGCTTAATTTATAATAACCAGGCATCATTTTAAAATGACATTTATTCAGGAACAGAATATTGCATAGTCATGTCATTTGCAACATCTCCATTGAGGCAGTCAGCAGTGTTACAGTAAAGAAATAAAACAAAACAAATGCCTTTGGCAACATGACAAGTACATGAGCTTGAGTGAACGTAAGAATCACCACTGACTGAAGGACAGAATAAAACACATACAAAGAAAGAAAAGACAGAAGAGACATTGTTCCCTTTCTTTGGAACATGATGCAAAAGCCTGGCACTGGATCAATACTCCTCTCCCTCCTCCTCATCTTCAACAGACTCTGTGCCCACCTCTTCATAATCTTTCTCCAGGGCTGCGAGGTCCTCTCTGGCCTCAGAGAACTCTCCCTCCTCCATGCCTTCGCCAACATACCAGTGCACGAAGGCCCGCTTGGCGTACATCAAGTCAAACTTGTGGTCCAGACGGGCCCAGGCCTCAGCAATGGCTGTGGTGTTGCTCAGCATGCACACAGCTCTCTGCACCTTGGCCAGGTCTCCACCAGGAACCACTGTAGGAGGCTGGTAGTTGATGCCAACCTGGCATAAAGAAAGATGCAATTTTAGAACTTGCCCAAAACCAAGAGTGCAAATGAATCAATCCCTAGGTTTAAGAATTTAATGTATTTTAAAAAAGAACTTGTACAAATCGTCCCATTTACCTCACATATTTCATCATTGAAGACATTTGGTTTAGTTTTAAATTGGAACCTTGAGGTTAATACAACAAACAAAGGATGTTCATACACTAGCACGGTGCAAACTGCATGCCTAGATAAAGCACTTGCCACAAACCACAATTTAAAAGACATGCTTATGCAGTTTCTGACACTGCATGTACTGTTATCCAAAAAATAGACTAAAGTACATCATGTAACTAGAAAAAAGTATGTCAGATTTTTTGTCCATTTTAAATCTACATGACACTCTCCCTCTCCTCACCTTGAAACCAGTGGGGCACCAGTCCACAAACTGGATGGAACGTTTGGTCTTGATGTTAGCAATGGCAGCATTCACATCTTTGGGTACAACATCACCACGGTACAGCATACAGCAGGCCATGTACTTTCCATGGCGAGGATCGCACTTCACCATCTGATTGGACGGCTCAAAGCAAGCACTAGTAATCTCGGCAACAGACAACTGCTCATGATAGGCCTTCTCGGCAGAGATTATTGGCGAGTAGGTGACCAGGGGGAAGTGGATTCTGGGATACGGCACAAGGTTGGTCTGGAACTCTGTCAGATCAACATTCAGGGCACCATCGAACCGCAGAGAAGCGGTGATTGAAGACACAATCTGGCCGATGAGCCGGTTGAGGTTGGTATAGGTGGGGCGCTCAATGTCAAGGTTTCTGCGGCAGATATCATAGATTGCCTCGTTGTCGACCATGAATGCACAGTCGGAGTGCTCAAGAGTGGTGTGGGTGGTCAGGATTGAGTTGTATGGCTCAACCACAGCCGTAGAAACCTGTGGCGCTGGATAGATGGCAAACTCCAGCTTAGACTTCTTGCCATAGTCGACAGACAGGCGCTCCATCAACAGGGAGGTGAACCCAGAACCCGTGCCTCCACCGAAACTGTGGAAGATCAGGAAACCTTGGAGACCTGTGCACTGGTCAGTCTATGAATAGAAAAGTGCAGACGTAAGAAAATTGTAACCTTCACATTTGTGATGCAATGAAATTCATTCTTGGTCAAAACCAAAATTCATGACAGCCGAAAATTAAGTGCCAGTGGTTTTTTTTTGTTTATTCCTTTTAAATTAATTCGTACCACTGCACATACTATAATAATGTAATCATTGCTGTTCTAACAGATATCTCCAAAAGATTCACTTTAGAGGAGCAGGCCACAATAAGCTCAAAAAAGCCCAAGTAAGTCTAGGCCAATTCTATTGGTTCAATCATCATAAAAAGTTCATACAATGTAAAGGGCAGCTACTGTCATTTCTTTGGAGAAAGAAATTCTGGTGCATATATAAAATGTTAATATGTAATTGTGTAAATATGTTAAAAATTAATGAAATAAAGATACCAGTTTGCGAACACGCTCCAGGACCACATCAATGATTTCCTTGCCAACAGTGTAGTGGCCACGGGCATAGTTATTAGCCGCATCCTCCTTTCCAGAGATGAGCTGCTCTGGGTGGAACAGCTGCCTGTATGTGCCAGTCCTCACCTCATCTGTAACATACATACATAGTTTAAACACAATATATACATGCAATTTATTCTCATACATATCAAGCATGACTGAGCCAATTTACACCAATGTGGATTAAGGGTTTAGTCTAAAACTACATTTCATGGGTATCAAGAAGAAACAGTATTAGTTAATTGGGTTTAATCAATCATACCAGAGTGCATCCAATGAATGTTTAACTAAAATGCATTTGAAGGTTAAATACAAGTTAATCAAACTCTGAGCAAATCCCTAAACAAAGGACAAATCAATTTTCAAACTCCTACAAAATCATACACGGATGAAAGTCAAAAGTGAGTTGAAATGCAATTAACCTACAAAGTTCTGGGGAATCTACTGCATGTTTGCTCTGCCTTGACTCATTCCCACTTACCAATGACGGCAGGCTCCAGATCCACAAACACAGCTCGTGGTACATGCTTTCCAGAGCCTGTCTCGCTGAAGAAAGTGTTAAAGGAGTCATCCCCACCACCAATGGTCTTGTCGCTTGGCATATTGCCATCAGGTTGGATACCATGCTCCAGGCAGTACAACTCCCAGCATGCATTTCCAATCTGCACACCAGCTTGGCCCACGTGGATGGAGATACACTCACGCTGCACCCACACACCATGCAAGGGAAGAAGAGAAAAATAAGGCATTAAACTGGCTGCTTACCCACCACGGTGGGCTCCAGGTCCACGAATATAGCCCTAGGTACGTGACGGCCAGAGCTGCCCGTGTTGAAGAAGGTGTTGAAGGGGTCCTGACGGGAGTTGGGCAGTGATGCCACATCCTGCATCACACCGTCAGGCCCCACGGCATGCTCCAGACAGAAGAGCTCCCAGCAGGCATTGCCAGTCTGAATGCCAGCTTGGCCCACATGGATTGAGATGCACTCTCTCTGTAGGCCAACAGCAGCAATAACTAATCCAATTCTAAGCTGCAATTTCTTTGTCAATTTTCAATAGCATTCTGGCCTTTTTTGTGCCCGTTCCTTCCTCTTAACCTGAGGGCATATCCATCTGGGTAATTAAGTGCTGGAAGAGCAAGATCACTTAACAGAAATGCCCAAGATAAATACTGAATACAATGGTGTCAAATGTAACACTAACCAGTGAAACAGCCTCTGTTATAGGGCAACACACACCAATTCAAAATGGACACCAAGGGCACAATCCAAACAAGATATTTTAAAGGGTGGATTTTTGAAATTCCAAATCCATGACTTGAGCATGGCATGCTGGGAACAATAGTCACCCCCATGACCCTCTTCCAGTGTTATTTTAAACCAGATTGTGAAATGCAGCCCAGAGTCACGTAGATGGACTTGAAATTGGAGCCATAGTTCAGTCATAAACTGGAATAGAGAAACCACCTGGAAAAATCATGATTTAGAGTACAGCTCACAAGAAGTCAGGCTGAAAATGAGCTTCAATCAGATGGATTTCATGGACATAAAAGGTTAAGGGATGGCTACCAAAGACTGGACTAAAAAATGGGAATGGTAGAATAAATGGCTTGGCTCCAGAGCTCTCAGTAGGAATGTTGAAAGCAGCAGGAATAATGAACTGGAGCAGATAAAATGGACAGGCAAAGGGGCAGGTCAGTTCACACCTCGTGGAAAAAAAGCCTTTTCCTTCCTTGTTCATATCCTCAAGTTTTAACAAAAGGAAAAAAGCCATTAACAGCAGTTTGGACAGTTAATACTCATTAAACCGAGAACTTAGGCCAACATCGGCACACACTACACCCTGAAGAACAGCTTAAATCATTAGATGGATTCTGGGTCAACACATGTTGGGGCAAAGTCTAAACCTGCCACCCACCTCAGCTTCGTAATGCTGGAGTTGATGGCATTATGCTTTGGCAGCTCTGACATCGCGAGATTTGAGTCAAAATGGGCGACAGGAAGGAAAGACTGTGCAGTTTTGATACTGAAGTTACACGACAGCCATAAACGAAGTGGCAGCCAAGCTAAGAGCAACCGCACAGCTGGATCAAACAGTCCCACTTCAGTGAGTATATTAAAGTTTGGGCCTTGGTTCTAACCGTGGTGTTACCATCCCCCACCCGCCCAGTTCCCCCCACTGTCTCCTTCCCGCTCGGCTGTGAGGACCAGCGGGACCTCCTACCCCACTACTCCGCCAAAATCCTCCATACAGAGCTCAGATCACATTACAGCTCGTTGTTACAAAGCACAGAGGCCATTCAACAAAATATTTTTAAAAAGTCAGCACAAATCTGTCATCCACCTCATTTTAAAAGAAGAAACGTTGGATGACAATGAGCCAAAAGTTTTTTTAAAACTTTCTTGAGACTGAAAACGTCTCAGGAATGTGAGACAGTGTGCTCATGTCTATAGTTAATGCTCACTACAAAGTGAAAAAAACGAGGTTGAAGTCGATTTCCTATTCGCCAGCTGCTTGTTTGAATTTTCCCGTTCCACCTTAAATGGTGCAGCAGTTCCATTCTGTCGCCTCAGGCACTATAATGTAACTGAGGCACCAGAATGCAACCGCTGCATCATTTTAAAGTGGAACGGAAAAATTCAAACGAGAAGCTGGCGAATAGGAATCGGACTTAAGCGTCGTAAAAATGCAGTGAGAAAACTGTGGCCTTACCAGACAAAACCTGCCAAGCACTTTTTCTGGCTTCTTTGATTACACTGAAAAAAAACTGAAAATACCAATAATAAAAGCAAAAGCAGAGAGAAATAAAACTCACCATCTTGGTTTAATGTTAAGTGGCAACACAGCTTCTGAGGGCGAAGAAAGGAAAGATTTGCGCTCCGTTGACTACAGACGCGTAACGTGTCTCCGCCAACACAGCAGTAAGAGGAGCCTCGGCGTGCTGTGGGGCTTTTATAGTCTCCAGCGGCCTCGCGCTTCCTGTGCAGCAGCGCTATTGGACAGCGCCAGCACGGGTACCTGCTATTGGTGCATCCAAGCGTTCTTTAAAATATTAAATAAAAGCAAGTTTGGAATTCATCTTCGATACAGTTCTACTAAAATACATTGTGACGTCTCCTCATCTACGACAAAGCAGGGATCACAGATTCATACTGCGCCTTTACTGATGTCTTCAGGCCTGTGGAGAAAAAGGGGAGGTTCTCTGAGAATTTCAAATTCTCTTTGAAGTTAACCAGGTATTTGCTTTAGCTGGAGCAGTTGGAGTTCTTTTCAAAACAGCCTATCAGAAAAATTGCTCCTATGCAAGAGAGCTATAAAGAAAAGACAGAATGTCTTGCACAACAGAAACAGAATGTGTAACTACATATATGTTCACTGGTGTACAGACAATTTATTACACTTCTGCATGACGGTGGCAAACTATTCACATTTATATCAGTCCAAATACTTGGGTACACCATACATACCGCAAATACATTAGCTCACCGGTCACTCATAATAATGGATGCATATCTACAGAACGATACAAACATGTTCATGATCAACAGTTGGTACAGAAGTAAATTCCTCCATTCACTTCTAAACACACTGGATCCATCCAAATTACAAAAACACACAGCAAAACTGGCTAATAGACATCTTTGTGATGCTGAATACACGGTACATACATGATGATGTTCATGGTATGACAGACAGTTTGATTTAAAGGTACACCAAGTAGCTTGTTTTGTGTTTAACATACTTTAATCACTGACTCATTCCTAGCAACACAGCTACCAACAAAGCTGGCCACATGACCACTGTGGAAAAGGCATTTTTGCCACGTGCCACATACTTTTACTTAATGACAGTAGCAAACAATATTCTGCACCTATTAGTGCTGATATTATTTTTTTCATAATATTCATTTCTTCGTTCAGTTTTAACTGGAACTTCTTCCTGTACTTTCAACTGCGAGGCAATGAGAAGGGGCTCTTGCTTTTTGGAGTAAAGGCTGGGAGATCAAAAATGCCAAAAGGACAATATCATCAGTTCTACAGAACCTTACACATGAACCAAGTGGATTTGTTCATTTATAGTCAGAAATTTTGGCATCTTCCTTTTTAATCCTAAAATGTTCTCTCCGTCAGTTATTACACTCCAGGCTCCAAGTAGGCAGAAGCCCCATGGTTTGATTTGGTAAAATGTTTGCCACAAAGGCAATAAGGCATATAGCAGCAACAGCTGAAGCACACATCATAGTGTTCTTCTGCATTTTCAGTTAGTTTTTTTTGTTACAGCAGTAGAAAATAAAATATTGCACTTGTAGACTCATCCACATGAACCTCGCAAGTAACCACAGACACCAATGAACCACAGGGTCATGTATGGAGAGCATCTTGGCAGGCCACACGCAGTGAGTGCATCACAAAGTTTACATCTCAGATGGCAAAAGGACTAAGGTCCATAGAAGGGAGTAGAGCAGAAATACGAAAGGGGGAAATCACATGATCTGCGCTTTCATTTTGCTTGCTCATCCATGCTAATACATGTGGCACATAGATCAGTCTCAGTTGTCAGCTGCCAATCAGCACCACAAAAGTTTCCTCCACGGGTGTTTGACAGTTTAAATTTCCCGAAAGTTGTGTTCTCATTTCTCGCGTAGCACACATACCCCTGCATCACAGCGCTGTGTAGCCATGGAGGTCACTACCTCCCAGGTGTCCAGGACAGGGTCATAACATTCAATACTGCTGAGCAATGAGTTGCCATCATATCTGCCAAAAAAGTAGAGAAATGATAACACAGCAGGCATTTAATTTTGTGCCATAAGAAAAAGAGCTCTGCTATAATAATGCTAACATCCAGCACTCTCTGTGTATTGAATCAAGTTCAGTTCTAAGTCCATTTCTATTTTAAATCATGCACATATGACCTATTGTAAATTATTAGCAATGTTTATCTTATCTCCTTGTTCTAATATTAAGCTCTGTTATTAGTTGTGTATTACAATGTCATGGAGATTACAATGCTGAGATCTCACCCTGCAATGGCATATAGTCGTCCCCTAAGGACAGTGGCTCCCACATAGCAGCGTGGAGTTGTCATGGGTGCCACAGTAGTCCAATAATCTGTACGGATATTGTATACCTCTACCGAGGCAAGATGGGCTGTGCCATCAAACCCTCCAACTACATAAATGTGGTCATTTAGCAGAGCCACCCCTGCACCTAAAACATAAAACAGCAAGATAAACTGGACAATGCAAGAAAAACATTTGTGCAAATTACTGGGTCTCATACAAGTAATATAAATCACAACAGATAAACTCACCTGAACGTTTGTTGGCCATGGGTGTGACACTGGTCCAGTGACCAGTGTGTGGATCATAGCGCTCTACTGAATTCAGGATGTTCAAGCCATCATAACCACCTGTAATCATGTAACAGCAACTTAAGTTGATCAGATATGTGTTTCACTTTTCTGATGTTTGAGACCTAAAGATCATTATTGTTTGTCAGCGTGAACACAAAATACTATTTAAATATTTTCACATAACTAATATGCTGGCTTGATGCTAGCATACAATCAACATTACAGTGTCAAGGTTCCACATACCTAAGCAGTAAATGAGCCCACTAGCCACTACAAGCCCTGCTCCTTCTCTAGCTGTCTGCATATCTCCCAGCATGCTCCACTGGTCAATATTGGGGTCATATCTCTCCATGCTGGTGTGCCGCCGACTGCCGTCAAAACCTCCAGCCACATAAATCATATCTGAACAAAGGTGTAGGTGTATAGGCACAGTCAGTTACGAAGTCATGAGACAGTTCAGTATTGTTGGTATGGTTCTCTGGCATAGGCTATATTATGTAAAGCTAATTTACCAAAAATCTTCTCAATTGAAAACTTTCTAAAACAAAAGTACCCCTGTAATCATTAAACATACTTGATTTTCAGAAATAACAGCTGGGTTGACACATGAGGTGGTTTGCTTAACTGACACAAACAGTTTGGGCAATTCCCAGACTAAGAAGATTCCATGTTGAAATCAACAGCTCACAGAACTTGTTTGGTAGGCAGGTCTGGTTACTAGCTCATTTACTTGTACTTTCAGTGTACACTGTAGTATGAGAGTCACCCAGAATATTTAAAAGTCAGGGCCACAACTACAGCCACAGCGCTTTAGCTGAATGTGTTTTTTTTATTATTTGCTAAGATAAACAGTATAGATGGCTGCACCTCCAAGTGTAGTTGCTCCTGCCAGGCCTCGTCGTACATTCATGGTGGCGACGGTGTACCAAACTCCATCTTCATCCGCTGTGTAGTCCAAACACTCAACAGAACTAAGGCGTGAACGGCCATCATAGCCTCCAATCACATATACACGGTCATTAAGGGAAACGGTGGCAACGTAGCGCCGTTTTCGTGCGATGTTCTAAAACACACAGAAAACAAATATTAGGATCATTGGTCAACATAAAAATTTCTCCAATTTCTCCAGTAGGATAAATATTCTTATTATCTTGTTAGACGGTGTATAGCACAGCAGAGAAATATAGCTTAGCTGGGGAGTCATCTGTGAACTACTGCTAGCTGATTTTTAATATGATTTATCATTAAATTATACTGGAGGAAAAGCATTCAAGCAAAAACACCCTTTATTTTCTTTAGTGGAAGCCACCAGAGAGGTCTTTGGTTAAGGGGTCTTCATAAGCAAAATTCCCACTCCTTATATTTTATAAATACATCAGAATAAAGCCTTTTTTGATTTCATCAGCACTCTTGCCTCGTGAGCTTCTGATCCTCAGATAACTCGTCAGAGTGGCGCTTATAATCCCCAGAAGCATTGCACCTCCAATAATAAGGATTACAAGACAGTTTTCTACCATGTTACAAACACAGCCTAGTTTTTAATAAAGAGCTCAGCAGGACTGCTAAAACTGCTTCAAATTTGACTTCAGCTTAACACAATTTCAACATAATGGAAGGCTTCTTTCTCAGACATATTTTCTTTCATGATAACCCCCACCCCCCCAGACATTCAGAACCTCAGGAAGTCCAATGCACAAAGCAATGAAAGATAATAGGGGATCATATGACCATTGCTCTTTCCTCTGGCATGTGCTTCCCCTGCAAGGAACAACAAGCGTGTGACATTTTAAAGCTGTGCTCCTGTTTTTTCAGTAACACATTTTGTTATATTGCTGTAGACATGATGCCTTAAAGATTTTCCTGGCCTGTTTAACATATACATATCAGGAGCAGTAACGGGAAAAGTTCTAATGAAAGTGCAATGATATCTGTACTTTTTGCATTACAGTATATACAACTTTTGAGACTTGCAGAACCTTGTCTGCAAAATATTTTCTTACTTAAAACTTCTTTGACTTTACTCGACAGGCGAGGTGAGAAAAAATGGTTGTCAAAGAGTTAGGTAACATCAGGGAACTTCCGGAGTAAACTGAACCTCCTTGCCTACCTTATGTAATAAAACTGAGCAAAATCAAATCTGAAAAATGACAGGAAAAAATGTAAAGTCTGTAAAGTCATCTGCAGCTTACTGTGTCCAGAATATTAAAAGGAAGCTGAATTTCCTCTTTTTTTATATTAAAGAGTTTGATGTAGAATTAAAACACTGTTAACCTTTCAAAACATACTGTTCAGTCCATTCAGTTCATATATGGAAACTAAGCTACAAAAACAACTGTTCTGAATCCATTTTTTTTGTGATGTCACAAATGCCAAAACATTTAAATATATCCACCTGATATGGGCCCTTAAATTCATATAGTGTAGACTGCTAAACTGCTTCAGCTGTATGAAACATTTACTTACTGGCAGAAAACTCCACTCCTGTGTTTTGGGATCGTACTTCTCCACAACATCAATAGGCGACTGCTGACTGCCAAACCCACCAATTACCAATAGCACTTCTTTGGCACCTGATATCAGGCAGAAATAAAGTGTAGTACTGGTTACTGGACAAATCCTCATCTTGGAAATGGCATGAATAAAAAGCTGGCAACAGTGCAGGCTTTGGTCAGGCTTTGTGTGATTTTAACACATTAGTCTGAACGTTGTCAGACGTTTTGCTCCATAAAGATGCAATTTTCTATGCATGTATGCATACTTTAGTTTTGCTTTTAGGACAAAATGAGCGGCAAGACAGACAGAAACGTGTGCAGGAGCAGACCTAATCTGGCTTGAGTTCGAGGTCCCTGCATCTCACTGCGTAACTCAGGCCTCAGGTGAAACTTCTTGGCTTCATCTACAAGATCTCGACAGGCCAGACTGCAACGGATAAGAGGCTAAACACAAAACACAGACATATAAACTTGACAAAAAACATCCAAAAGGAATCACAAAGAATGCAGCTGGTCACACTGTCACTGGGATAGGTCCCACTGTCCCACCATTACCAGTTATGATTAAAACAAGGCGGTGAGTCTGACCTCAGAGTCAATGACGTCAGTGATGTAACGTGGCGTAAGCAGAGGCATGCGCACGTATTCCAGCATGTCCGCCAGGTACGGCTCTCGCTCCTTCCTGTTGTGCTTTACCCAGTTTAACACTGCCTCAAACACTGGCTCCTCAGAATCCACCTAACACACATATACATACACAAAATAGACTTTACATATGTACTTCAGACAAAGATCAAAGTATTCATCTATTTCTTTGATAATCTGTTTTGTTGAATAAAAATTTGGGTAGATCATTAATCGTTTAAGCAATGTCATAATGGACATACGGTAATAGCCGTTAACATTATATGTATGTGAAAAGGGATTCCAAACTTTTGAACAGAACAGCATCTCAAGCTGACAAAGGTCAGCCAATTTGCAAGGAAGATTTAAAACAGGGTCGAATATACAGCATAAATCAATCAAATAGCGCTATTAGAAAAACGTTGAAACGTTAGGAAAAAAATCTTTTTTGCAAGCTAGAATGTTTGATTCTCACTAGCATGTTTCATATACATAGCAATTTCTATAATGACAAGGAGAGGGAAAAATTCCCTCTGACTAAAGACGACAGTCTATAAATCTAACCCCAACGGGTACAATTATGCTTTCAGAGGAGAACAGCAGTAAGAGAACCAAATTCTCTAACAAAAGAGGTTTTCATCAGAACGCTTTGTAAGGGGAAGTAAATCCAAGAAACAAGAAAGAGAGGAATGTGGAGAGCAAGAAAGGGTTGAGAATTAACTGGAATTACAACAGGCCCCTGCCTGAATTATATGCTTGTTAAAAGTTTGTGGTTTTATAGAGAATAACACATACATACAGATTCAAACTTGTGGATCTTTCCCTGCCCCCACCTCAAATTATTTAAACTGGCTACAACTGGCTACCTTTAGTGTCTATAATTGAACAAGTCTGAGCCAGTTCAATGTCTCAACTTTCAAGCTGTTTGCAGTTCACACAGCCTGTGAATGGTTGAGGAACAAGGCTGTTTCAATTTCTCAGCATCCCCACAACTTTACCCTGAGAGTTCTGTATCAGTTCAAGAGGAGGAAAGGAAAGGGTTTAATTCACTTCGTGGAAGTAAAAACCTGCAGCAACACCAGCCCTCTGCAGATAAGAATGGACACCCCTGATACAGACTTTCTGATTAGTTTTAAAGGATCAAGCGTGAAGGGTTCTTCTTGTGAACACACTGGTAACACAGTCCTGTTCCTGGAGTACCCTTGTCCTGTACAGAACAACTTAGCATTTTTTCCCTGTTGTAACATACACTACATTGCCAAAAGTATTCACTCACCCATCCACATAATTGAATTCAGGTGTTCCAATCACTTCCATGGCCACAGGTGTATAAAACCAAGCACCTAGGCATGCAGACTGCTTCTACAAACATTTCTGAAAGAATGGGTCGCTCTCAGGAGCTCAGTGAATTCCAGCATGGTACACTGATAGGAAGTCCATTTATGAAATTTCCTACTAAATATTCCAGTCAACTGTCAGTAGTATTATAACAAAGTGGAAGCGATTGGGAACGACAGCAACTCAGCCACGAAGGTAGGCCACGTAAAATGACAGAGCAGGGTCAGCAGATACTGAGGTTGCCAACTTTCTGCAGTCAATCGCTACAGATCTCCTTCATGTGGCCTTCAGATTAGCTCAAGAACAGTGCGTAGACAGCTTCATGAAATCGGTTTCCATAAAAGCTCGCCGCCACTGGACTCTAGAGCAGTGAAGACATGTTCACTGGAGTGACGAATCATGCTTCTCCGTCTGGCAATCCGATGGACAAGTCTGGGTTTGGCTATTGCCAGTGAACGGTACATGTCTGACTGCATTGTACATTGTGGAGTGGCGAATGGTGGGATGGTGTGGGGTTGTTTTTCAAGAGTTGGGCTCAGCCCCTCAGGTCCAGTGAAAGTAGCTCTTAATGCTTCAGCAGACCAAGAGATTTTGGACAATTTTATGCTCCTAACATTGTGGGAACAGTTTGGGGATGGCCCCTTCCTGTTCCAACATAACTGCGCACCAATGCGCAAAGCAAGGTGCATAAAAACATGGATGAGTGAGTTTGATGTGGAGGAACTTGACTGGCCTGCACAGAGTCCTGACCTCAACCTTTAGAACACCTTTGGGATGAATTAGAGCGGAGACTGTGAGCCAGGCCTTCTCATCCAACATCAGTGTCTGACTTCACAAATGCGCTTCTGGAAGAATGGTCAAAAATTCCCATAAACACTCCTAACCCTTGTGGAAAGCCTTCCCAGAAGAGTTGAAGCTGTTATAGCTGCAAAGGGTGGGCCGACATCATATTAAAGATAGGATGTCACTTAAGTTCATATGTGCGTGAAGGCAGACGAGCAAATACTTTTGGCAAGTTGATCTGTACTTGCTTAACTCCAAGCACTGTGCATGAGCAGTACTGATTCGTAAACATAGCTAGCAATTAAGGTGGCTCCTTTGGCCACTTTAGGCTTGTATTTTAATTGTTGTATACAGTGGATAAGAAAAGACAATAAAATCATTATCCACAACTATTTATATAACAATTAATCAACAGCAAAACATCTCAGACCAAGAGAAATACATAATAAAAGCCACACTTTGTATGTGTAGGGGATTTGGAGACCTCTGTGCTGGATATGTGCAATAGCATTCAACATCCAGAAAAACATTTTGCAATGTCCGTTGTGCTTCAGCTCCTAATGCATACAAATTAATCTGATGATTACAAGTGTGGTGAAAGAGTATTAAAAGACAACTCAGACAAAACATGGTGAAAGAGGACGCACGTGAATTTTCTACTACAGTCATTATATCTTCATATATTCATATATTATATCTTCAATCTGACCCAATGCCTTTGACTTTATAATTATTATTTCAGCCTTTACAGGGAGACTTGCGGTAGCACGTGTGCACCATATTTAACTTATTTTTTCAACAACGCTACCGCTTTCAATTTTAACAATAATCATAAATATGCATTATAATAACACACAAACTTTGTGCACTCTCTCCCTCTCCCAATACTATAGTGTATATGCTCTGGAATAGCCTGCATGAAACCAGGGATAAAGTTCAACAGCACATCAGTCACAGTCACACCATGGATGATGAGAAGGATGTGTAGCGCCACAACTGATCTTCACCTTGCTTGTTAAGCTTACCCAAAGTGTGTCAAATATTTCTGCAGGTAGCAACAGTGGCAAAAGAAACTTTAGCACAATGGTAGATAAGGGTGGAAGCTGATGCTCAGATGAGGGTGGATGCTGTTCTCTGCCAGGTACAGTCAGCAATTCCGCAATAATACACTGATAATAAATAAACTGTTAGTGCATTACAGATGTGTAGAATACCAATTTATTCCAGCATGCCATTTTCTCTCAATCAACTCAAGTGCTTTATCAAGAAAGGCTCTGTAAACCCATGTCTAATAACCTGAGAAAGTGTCTTACCTGAATCTCATCACATTTGATGAGCTTCTCCACTTCACTCTGACTTAGAAGCATGAACTCCTCGTGCTGCACCACCTCAGAGAAGTGCTTCTGTGAGAAAAGCTCAGCTGCCTGCATCAAGTCCACACAGTTATGTGTCTCCGCAAAGTCTCGGATACCAAGACAGTTGGATGGGTCAAGCTGACTGTTGAGGAAATCACAGCAAGCCCTCTTCACCCCTGTTCACATTGAGAGAGAGAGAGAGAGAGAGAGAGAGAGAGAGAGAGAGAGAGAGAGAGAGAGAGAGAGAGAGAGAGAGAGCGAGAGCGAGAGAAATAAAAATAAAAGGTAAAGAGAAGACAAATACAAAAAAGAACCAAAAAAGAAAGATAGAAATGAAGGAAGAAGTTACAAGAATGCCAGAAATAAGATTCAGGCATAAATATTTGAATACAAATAAACCAAGAAATGGTCTCATGGTAACAACAGGTATATTAAATCCAAAGACCCAATTCATAGAAATCTAGATTCTGCATAACAAAAAAAAAAGGGGGGGTGGGGGTTACATAAAAAGTAACAGCTCACAGCAATTCTTTATGAAAAGAGAAAAAAAAAAGAGTCTGGCAGCAAGTCAACACAAGACAAATGCATCTTTCATCGAGCGCAGTACTTACACAAGCAAACTTGTGGTTTTTTTTGTCTTTTTTTTGACTGAGCGAGTGGCGTCCCCTCATATCATCCCTTAAATCAAGCCCTGACTGCACTGAAGTAATGTATACATTGCAGACAAGATGGTGTATATTCAAAGAAGACTGCATTGCTGTGACTGAACGCTGGCAACTCAAGCTTGTTTGACCCCATCATCGTCATGAAGTTACGATGCTTATTTTCACTGAGGGGGTTGACCCAGTTAAAGGCAGACAGTGGAAAACACACATGTCTTGCACAGAACAGAATCCCAAATCCTCAGTGAGTAAACCAGCCACAGCTAAGTGGTAATAGGAGACTGCGATGGGCCATTTCCCGCCTGTTTTCTTACAAGCACAGACTTGTGCCGGTCTTCTTCATGCAAAGAAACTCAAAACAAAGGACTCTGATCACAGAGATCGCCTTCAGCAAGAGGCTAACCACCATGTGGGTGCCATTTTCTCCTCAGCATGGCAGCACTCACTGGAGGAAGCACAGACAAGGAGAGACTGAACTGCATCACCCAATTCCACAAACTCAGTGATGCATCTCGGTGCTTTGTTTTTGTGGTATAATTACTTACAGTGGTGATCACTTATTTCTTCTGGCACCATCCCAACAACACTAATTCAGAATTTGCAGACAGGTGCACTTTATGGAACATCATGCCAAAGCACTTAGAATTGTGGCTGCTACACAAGCACACTTCAAAAACAGAAGTACAGGATGGAGTACAATAGAACTGGAGCGGTACCTGCACAACTGTGCACATTTCACTGGACAATCTCAGAATTCCATTATCAGAGCACTGCAATACTGAAAATGAAGCCACCCACATCAGTTTACAAAGTTACAACTAACAGTGGCCTGTTTCTATGAGATTTCCAACTGCTGAATTACATAGCGGTGCTACTTTTTTTTTTCCACTTGTCTTCTGTGTAATACTGACAGTCATGACACACAAATACAAACATGGTTTATATTTAAGTGGCATTCCTACCAAAACCTGCACTTCAATGTTATGTGTGTTGTTATGCAGGAGTCTATATTCCTCAGCCTCATCATTTTGACAGAATTCAAGATTTTATGTTGTTTGCATCAATATTCTCTCACTTGAATACCAAGCATTGCACAAATACATGAAACCATTGGGAATCCCTGTGGTGTCAACCATTATTGGCTACTAGCCTAGCCACTAGCCACTGATTTTTAAGCTAATACATACAACAAAGCAAGCACTAGTGTAACTCTTACCTTGTTGTTCAACAACATTGTGAAGAAAACAGCAATTCTATCTTTATTCAGGATAAAATGGATGGCAGAGACAAGTTTTCACCCTTTCAGCTAGAGATATGAAGCCAAACTGAGATAAGGTGCCAGGTAATCAGTTTTATCTGATTAGTTATTTCTGTTAATTGAGTAACCAGTTCTCTTCATTGTATTCATTATTTGGCAGATACTGCAGTTATATGGCTATAATAAAACATTCAGCATCCTAGTGGTAACACTAGCTCTCTGTTTGGTTAACCAGTTAACAAAAATTCAAAACAGCCCCACAGGCCTCCCCCAAAACATCCACAAAAAAGCAGTTATAGTTCATTCCTACCTTGAGGAGTATGAATTTACTATTATTAAACTGGAAAATCTTACTCCAGACACTACCGCAGCACTGCTGCAGGACGTGAGTAAGAATGTCTACAAAAGAAGGTCACTTTGGCCCAAGTAGTGAACTTAATGTGTTCTACACGTAGTTAAGTGAAGGGAAAGAAGTGACTGCAACGGTTTCACCTATACTGTCAGATATATAATAGACTATGTTTGCACTAGAATGAACCAGCTAACAAACCATCACAAAGATTTCCAAATAGACCAATCAAAAGCATGTGTGGTGGGCACAGTTTGTATCATGTGACCTCAGGAGGCCATTTTGTGAATGCGTACCTTTAAGCTGGAGCAGGCAGGCGGCGGGAAGAAGCTCCTGCACGTTCTCCACAGTAACCAACACGGTCTCTGTGTAAACAAAGTCCAGCAGGATCTCCATGGTGGAGGCAGTGAGACCCTGAATGTCCACAAAGGACTTCCCTTTTTCAGCCAACTATGAGGGAGAAAGAGGAGAAGGGCAGAGAGGAGCAGAGATATATCGTAAAACATAATGAAAAAGGTTCTGAGATTTTCCTGATATCTGCATGAATAACAACATACTGTAACAAGACTAAGCATTATGTCATTCAAGGCACTGTAGAGGCATTGCTTCACCTCTACAGTCCTATTCCTCTATACCCATGGCTCCTAAACTTTTTACAGTCCCATATCCCTTCAGACATTAAACTGCCTGCTGCATAGTCCTCAAGTGCACTATTGACAAGACGTATACAGGCCTAAACCACAGTTAGTAAATGATAATCACTGAATTTCATTCACACCAACAAGAGCGAAGATAAATTAACAAATGTCTGCAAAAAGCACAACATGCAGAAGAAAGAGGAGTTAAATGCCTTCTTCCAATAAGCAAAATGCTTATCAGAGTAC
Organism: Pygocentrus nattereri; assembly: GCF_015220715.1. NCBI lineage: Eukaryota > Metazoa > Chordata > Actinopteri > Characiformes > Serrasalmidae > Pygocentrus > Pygocentrus nattereri. The sequence continues at coordinate 14,733,060 of NC_051238.1, read as the reverse complement.
ATGTTTGTCCTGGATGTTATAAATATCCCATATACTCATGGTGTGTAGATCTGTTTGGGTCTGAATCAGGGATAGACCTTTGCAATTGTGCAGCTGGCTGACAGAATGAAACGCAGATTAAATTAAGTGTAAACGCCGAACACCAGCATTGTTTTTACAACCCGCCCGACATCATGTGGTGTACCCCAGGTGGTAAACGCACCACAGTTTAGGAAACACTGCCCTACACAACTTAGAAATGAATGCCAAGTTACAAAAACTGGGTTAAAAACTACAAACTACAACTATAACGCAAGGCCTAGTTTCAACCACTCTGCCTCTACCTGAAAGCATTCAGCATAACATGAAGATATGGCTATAGGAAGACCACATCTGGACTGAGTTACTTCAAACTAAACATTCCTCTCCTGGTAACTTGTTCCCCTGCACCCACTAGTGGACAAAGATAAGAATACACACTAACTAATTTCCCCATTTCTAAAAACAGAATGGTAAAAAAACACAAGAGCAGCAGTCATTTACTACACTAACATAAATGAAAACACAAACACAAGCCTATGTAAACAGGAAAAATCATTAGTGTACATATTATTTAAAGGACCACAAGCGTGGAAAAAGAGGTCTTCCTGTAAATGACTTTGATGTCATATATAAACACCAAGTCCTGTTCCCTCCCGAGTCCATGGAATGGAAACTAAATTGTAAAAACATTTTAAATGCATTAGATTTGTGATGTCATTAAAACCAACACATTTACTGAATACACTTACTGAGCCTACAGCAGGTTAGTTCTACTCATTCATGCTTAAGTTATAAGGAGATTTTCAGCCCCGACAGCTTTTTGTATGAGGAATGATATAGGGCAGCCAGCTAATTTACAACAGGCTTCAGTCTTAAAGGCGCAGTAACAAAAACAGCCTGTTTAATCCTAGGGTGTAAAAAGAGATTGGAAACAGCTCAAGTAAAGATGAATTATGACTTTTGTTACAGAAAACTACTTGAACATGTAGAGCAAGAGGAATGTAATGTGGCCTTTTAATTGATTCTTCCTCTTTCACCTCTAGCCAAACTCGCAATAAACCCAGAGACCTGTTTTCATTAAAAAGCTGTTAAGCCTGTTTCATTTCGTCTACTGTCAAGTATCCATGATTAAATGTTATGAATCTTAAACTGACAGACATTCATAGACCTGTATGGATTCAGCCCAGAAAAGTCACCAGGGCAGTTTCTTGCATAAATCACAGCTGAGGTCAGTGGAATACCAGTTATATGGGTGAGGAGGCAGAATGTTGCCAGGGTTAACAGGTTTGTGAATAGACTGCATTTGTACATCTCAATCTCAAACTCCAGCATACACTCTCTCCCAGCTAGTCTCATTTCCCACAGCTCCTGCTTTTGTGGTGGGGGTTCTAGAGTATGAGTTGTTGGAGCATGGTATACACACAGCCGAGTTATCTGCATTCTTGTCAGAGTATTGCAAAGAGAAACAATATAGCATCTAAGTACTATTTCCCACTCATATATGGCCAATAGCAATTGCCAACCAAGTCTATTCTGACTCATTTTAACAACTATTTTATTTATTAACCCAGTCTTAGATAAACAAACAACAGATCTTGTTTTCTGTATGGCTGTAATGCAAACTAAGTTCAAGGTAAGAGACAGCAGATGTACAGAATCCTGTCAGAAACAGAGCACATGATGAGAGAGGAGAGAGAGGACAGAGCAAAGTAAAGGCTTTCTGTTTTAGTATTGGTGTCAGTACTATGGTTAAACTATGAAAGGTCCTGCTACTACACAGTTATTCCTAATTGACAGACCACCTTTAAAACCACAAACCACCTGTGCTCATTTGTGAGTCATTTGTCCAACTACAACTCTCTCTAGTGAGGCTGCGGATGCAAATTAGAAACCTTGTTAGATTACTCAGTAGAATTCAAATTGAGAAATCAACAATTCATGGGAGATTTCCAGAAGCCCAGAATTGAATGTGTTTGTCTGGGGGAAGGGGCTTTTCACAGGTTTGTTATCACACATTAGAACTTCGTCCAACTGCAGATCTATTCCACAATTCGAAAAAAGTCGCCTTTGTGTGCACATGCTCTACAAAACCATAGACACCAGGTTCATTCCTCTACTCTCCTCTACTTCTGGCAATAAATGGATGGCAATGAACAATAGGCTCATACCTTTATTATTATGCTCCTTTAGTAGACTACTGACATGCAAACAGTAATGAACAGTGTTTATTAGATGTGTAGGATGCATTTTAGACCACAGCACATACTTGAGAGTTGTTTAACACTGTTGATGTATTTGTGATTACCTCACTGGTGAACATGGCACAGAAGTAATCACTGCAGGCAGCCAGCACGATGCGGTGGGCAGGGAAATCTGTGTTTTCCACCCTCAGCGTAATGTCACACAGTGTGTTACTCTTCCTCAAGGAGTTCATGGCGTTCAGGATGGACTTGGCATGCGAGTTGGTCATGATGTCTTTGGGCGCCATGGCGACTGGCGATGGGGGAGAGCGACACTTCCACAGGCAGTGCAGGATGATGAAGCAAGATTTGGGTCTGCGTTCATAAAACACCACATCAGATCAGACACTGAGCATACAGAAGGCTATGTAAGATTTAAGGAAAGTGCAATGCTTCAATACGATGCTCTGTGGACACAGATCTTATATGACATGGAAAATAAATGAGAATCCTAGCCCTGTGTACGTTTTGTGGCAGAGCGTTCTACGACTTGGATGGGGGAAACTGCTCAACTGATATTAAGCTCTCCAGGAAATGTCAATATTTTTTAAATTGTCTAATTTTATACTAATGCTTTGCCTTAAATGGACCTAAACATGGAAATATAAAGATAAGTCAGTTGATCATAAAACGTTGGACCAATGCCACCTTACTGTAATAGCAGCTGTCACTGTAAGGATAAATGTTTGAATTTTATAGCCACCGTGACCACCTGGCAAAATGCAAGGACACAGAAAGATCAGCTGTTGTATGAAGCTCTAATCTTGCTACCCAGCCTTTAGCTGGCCGAGAGAATCCTGGTTTTTAACATCACTTTTAAGCCCGTTCGTGCCTGGCCTCACTGCAACCCACTGGACTACCAGCAAGCAGTAACATCAGCTGGGGCTCGCTAGCACAATATAGCTAACGTTGTAACAGAGGCTGTTTTGGCTGTAAACAAACTGTTTAGTCTATAACGTTTAACTACGAGGCAAAGCGTATAGACAACGTGCTGGAACAGAGCACCCACAAGCAGAACTATCTTAACTAGATAGGTTAGCTAAGCTACCTCTTTAGCTAGTTAGCTAAGCTCGATGGCTAGCTAACTGGCTGGCTACGCGTCGTTGGTATGTTCTACGGTTCTTACCTGGATTGTGTTAGCAGCGATGCTAGCTGGCTAATTTACCATAATTACCATACAAACTGAGCACATATAAATCTAAAACATGTTTATATTAATTTTACGTTAGCAGAAGAGTAGTTAATAAAATGTAAACCCTTGTTCAACGCACCAGCGGCAGAGGAGACCGAGAGGGAGGTCTGTCTGTGGGCTGTGAGCGGTTAGTCAGCGCTACACCAGCCGCCTACAGAGCTTCATACTCCAGCGAGACTGATCCTCTACAGGACGCTCAGAAAGAATGCCGAAAACAACGTGGGCCAAATCTACACGTAGCCCAAAATAATGCACCATATACTTTTGTCTGTTCGACTCTCCAAACTTTGCTAAGTTTCGGGATTTTATTGAAGTTAAGGAGTAAAAGTTCCTCTGCTTGTTGCACTCTGATGTGGCTCTGCTCTGTCGCCTCCTCAGCAACACGGCGGCAACCAAAACACTGCTACGTCACCACGTTCGCCCCGGTGACGGCGCAGTGCCCACGTTGTAAAGCAATGAAAGCAGTAATAAACGACAGTGGTAGAAACAACATATTAATCTAGGGGTAAAACAAGCTGGGATTTCATTTGCCGCTTTTTTGTTAGAACTTACTAACCTTAATGTGGATTTTGCAATGAAACCAACCAGTGCGAACGTCCCCATACATACGTTGGCGCCCTCTGGTGGATGAACTGGATAAATCTTCACGGCTTCTGTTGGGCTGTGTCCGAAACTGAGGGCCGCTGTCTCGATGCCTTGTTGCCTGTGCTGGTTTATAAATCTGTGCATTGGAAGGCAGCGTCGTCCACTGTGTCACGACCGATGTTTTCTACTTTATGTTTTCTACTGTTTTCTAACCGTATCGGTGAGGACACAGAAGATTATAGGGTGATGTAAGGAAGCAGAGGATACACCGAAAGGAGGAGGAACAGCAGGCAGCGTTTTATACAAGCATTAAACTGTCTGAGCAGCGTTGATTACGTTTCAGACGCTGTCTTGAAGTAACTTAAGGGGAATTCCACCAATTTTTCTGAATAATTCAGTCATTCGGATGTAAACAGAGTCATTCAGCGTGATTTGACATACATTGGTATAATGTAGAGAAACTTACAGACTCAGACTCTTTTACAGTGGTGGTGATAGGACTAGGGGTTGCCATATCTGCAACACAAATATGGTCATTTTATTTACTATTCAAAACGACCAGTGAAACTACACGTGCCTTCTGAGTTGCTATATGTAATGTTCATGGCAAACAGTCATAAATCTGAAAAAATGTTCCTTTGGTATTTTGCCTTGCAGTGCCCTGCCTCTACCCCTCTGCCAATGAATAGATAAACATATTAAAATACATTTTAAGCCAACAACTTTATCACAATACTATCGCAAAACAATGTGTCTGATATCAGGCAGCACATATCAATTTCATGTAATAACGTTTTGTGAGCGAGCTGTGAGAGGCATTAGACTCTTCAGACGTCTGGTTCCTATAACCACCGCTGTGAATAATTCTGACTGTGTAAGTTTCTCAAGAACGAAGAAATTTATACCAAACTACTCTGAATGACTGCGTTTACATCTCAGCCATTTAATTATGTAGAATTTTTTTTAAATCCGTGGAGCTTCTCTTTAAATGAAACCGATTTATGAGACATCACAGGCAGCACGACATCGAGACAGCTTCCCTCTGTTTCGGACACAGCCAGAGATTAAGGCTGTGACCCCCTCCAGCAGAAATGGGTATCTGGAATACTTCAAGCTTCCACATGCGACATTCTTTATGTTTTATTTCATAATAAGGGCCACTTATGATGTTTATGTGTGTTCATGCACAAAGGTCACAATTACTTTTTATATATATATATATATATATATATATATATATATATATATATATATATAATCTCTGTTCTGACTGCGCTGTATGGTGCTCTCTTTATGACGTCAGCATGAATGGGTGGAGCTAAACTGCTTTAGGCTGAATAGCTGTAAGGCTTGTTCAACTTCACATGGTGCTGCAGACTGACTGCCACCTGGCTTTGTACAGTGCATACTGGTAAGATTTTTTCTCTGACCAGCATCATACCATGACATGCACCTTTAAAATCTTGTGGTAACGAGGCATCTGCAGTTTTGAATACAGCACATAGTCCATTATAATGTGTAGTGAATGTGGTTATTGTTTTTGTATGTGAAATTCAAATTTCTAATCTTCAAACGTTACATACGATGGGTAAAGACCACAAGAACTGCCAGCTCACAATGGGCACTGCCGGTCAAAACATCCTGTTTCCCGACTCCTGCAACCGCAACCAGCTACTCTAGGCAACCATCAATGTGAGGCACAGTTCGTCTCAAACAAACCCATAAATGCGTTGTTTTTTGTGACTTCGCAACAACACTGACTTTTAAACAGGATGCTTTCCAGTTCAGTTTCAACATATAAACTAGAGAGTTAACTTTTTTTTTATTTGAACAGATTTATGTAGTACATTAAACTCGTTTCATAAAAAGTGAGAAAAAATTGCATTTCCATGACATGTACCTTTGAAATTATATAATGTATATGTCTGCTATTCATTAATTTATTCATTTAAAAAGAACATGTGAGATACATATTGACCATGAGACCTTACAGGAAAATTCAAACATCTAAAAATGTATATAAGAAAGTTCAATTCACAAACTCTATAGGTCACATGAAATCATTTACAGCAGATAAATGACATTCACATTTCATTTCGGTTCTCATAAAATTCTGTAAAATTAGAAACTTTTGTCGAGTCCATAACCTGTAGCTACTACTCCCGGATTTGGAGCATGTTGACCCAGCAGTGCGCAGAGACCAGAAAGGAAAAAAAGAGGTAGTGCTGTTTAGACAGCTCCCAGTGCCCGATGTCTGAACGTCTCTTACGGTGTACTTTTTGACATTGTGTTTTAAACTGAACCGAGAACAAACAATTGACTGAGCTCTGAGATTTTCCCTCATCAAGGTTTTCAAGTATTTCAATATTAAATCATCTGTGATAACAAACTTTTTAAAATAAATGTAGTAACCTTTTAAATTCACTTATCTTGGACTTTTGATCAGTATTTACTGTGTAGTAGGTGGACAGATACACCTGCTCTTTTCCAGCTCTTGCTGATTTATGAGTGTTCAAAGTAGTCAGCACACTGGTACTGAGAAGAAAGGAAGAAACATTGAAGAACAGCAAATAAGGGGAGGGATGGATGATGTTTAGAGGAGAGAGTCGTCCGTGCAGCCTCCTCCCAGGCCATAGCGGAACTCCTGCAGGTTGGAGATACCATAGAAGTGAATAAATGCTGCAGCCACCACTAGCACATGGAATATCTGATGGGACTGGAACTGTGGAAAGGAGAGTTGGAAAAAGAGAGAATTATTGGCACATAGAGATGACAGAATAAAGCAATAGACTTCTGTTTGTGGCTAGACTTTTGACTTTCTGCTTAACTGGTTAATGTCCATATCTGAAATTTCCTTTTGTCTACATATTTGTGAACTTCTTGGAACACAAATCTGGAGAAATGCTCAGAGTGATCAAATGGAATGGCTGTGCATCTAATAGGTTTTATCTTTTATGTCTTAAATGCTATTAATTAATACTAATCACTATCAAATTTAGTGTACTGGTTACATGTATCTGCCATTTTTAAGCCACACTATGTAAGTTTTGGGGATTTGGAGACCTCTGAGGTGGAAATGTGTAACTGCATGCAACATGCCGAACACCATTTCGTAACACTTTGTGCTTTGGACCCCTTCCACGAGTGCATGAATCTGATCATTGCAAGCACGTTGAAAGAGTATTCAGAGAACTCAGTCAAAACTCAGTGAAGGACGTGGCTTCTGAGGATGTTCGTGAATTATGTACTATTGCCGTCATGTCTTCATCAGTATAATGCTAATTTTTGGTACCTAAATATCGAGCTGAACAGTTTTTTGACCCTATGCACGTAACGCTAACAAATAAAGACATGGTCTGAAAAATTCACTTGAAATCAGACCTAACGCCTTGATTTTTCAATTACTATTTAAGGCTTTACAGGGTGAAGGAAGTAATGCTACTTATTTCAATTGAACAAATAATCAAAAATCTTAATTAATAACAAAAAAATCTTACATGGTGCAGCCTTAACAATTTTATTTGATTGTTTGAAAAAAGTGAAAATAACAGACTCTGATTCCATCACTCCAGATCTATGGTATTTTTTCATTTCATACTGAAATAAGTTAATAATATATTAACATGGGCTATAATGATAAATGTCCATTAGTTAGTCTGACAGCTTGCTTCATGCCATTTTTACATCTTACCCAAATATCACATTTTCCAGGAAAGAAGCGTTCAGGAATTCGTGCAGCATAGAGTCCAGCTCCAGTTATGTACATTGCACCCATTAGGATGAACCAGCCCATCTGCCCTACTGTTGTGGCTTTCACAAAACCCTCAGCGATGGTGAAGTGCATGGTTGGAATGATTCCACTTAGCCCCAGGCCAAGAAACACACCTGAAGATATGCGTAAATATGAAAAAGTTACCTCTTTAATATTCAGCATTCCCCATTCCTCACACATGTGATAACCCTTTACAAACCAAAGCTTGTTTCTTGGAAAGGTAGGAAAACATGCATGTGTATGAGTCAGTGTAATGTGCGGGACTATGCTATCTGTATGATACTGGTGGACAAAGTACACAAATCCACTGCTTGAGTTAAAAGTAGATACCCTTGTTAAAACATTACTTAAATTAAAGTGAGTTATTATAACAATCCAACATTTCTCCCTTGGTGTCTTCAGTTCAGGAAGCGGCTAAAATGTCACCCCCCAATTCTAACTCGTGAAATATCCTTCACAATGTTACGGCATTGCTTCTGAAAGCTTGTCAGAGTTGGCCGGACATAGTAACAATTGCCAAACTATGGTTGGAACCTGTTGTATTTAAGGAAAGGATTCATTTGGATATTGTAGAAAATCTAGTTATTACTACATAATATCATTCAGAAAGGAGTGAAGAAAAAAGTGGGATACTTTACTGTGAAATGGAGCAAACTGAAGGTAAAAGTCTCAAAAAATGGAAATACTTTAACAAAAGTATAGATACTTTAAAAAATACTTTGTTATTATCAACCACTGTCAGTATGTGCACATTGCTGGGATGTATATTACCTACACGAGTGTGTGTTACCTGCACGTGTAGGTCGGTGGCGTGGAGTGGCAAAGCGGTCCCACTGCGCCACAATAATGGCAGCGATGCCCAACACACACACCACGGAGAGGTAGATGAGCCGTGGTTGTGGGGAACAGTAAAAGGAGTAGTACAGCCACGGGACAAATGAGCCCATTATCAGCAATGCTATGCCAGAGTAGTCCAATCTAAAGAGACGCACATGGGCAAAGTATGAGGAAGCTGTACACAAATATGCAGACCAAAAGCCACACTTACCTCAGTAACAGTACTCCTGTTTGAACTGTCTTCATGGTAATGTAAGAATAAAATGTGCTAAAGGATGACATCAGTTAAGCCTTGCAGGGCCAGAAATGTTCTCATAATGAGAATATCTGTGGACAACCATGAGAATGTTTGGGCTAAATGTTTCAGTGGAAACATTTTCTTATGCAGGAGGGGTGATGCACCTGCCAATATTTTCTGACAGACAACAAGCCTGTTATTAGCCCACCAATAAAACGTAAGTTAGCATGGTTCAAAAAAGCCACCCCAAAAAACTCAGATTAAGCATGCTGGTGTGCATCAAGAGTGCCAAGAACACATTACGTGGTAAAAAATGAACTTTACCTCTTACAAGGAAAAAACAGTTCTGTTGGCCAATGTTTCATTAGCTAGCCCATTTTCTTTGGTTATTCAAACTCGTAATTGTAATCTGAATGTTTAAAGAGCACAAAATAGAGGAATTTGTGCGAGTTCTAGAGGGAGCGCATTAATCCAGCACTAAGTCATGTTCCCAGATGTGTATTCTCATTACGAGGTCATGTCTGGCCCTGCGAGACTAGACTTCACTCTGTTCCTCAGTACAGCCAAGGGTAAAATGAGGTGTCCCCTCCCTCCTCAAGTGTCATGTTTTCTGATTCTTCTCAGTGTCATGTTTGCTGTGTTCTGTGTAGTTATTAAATGCAGTGTGTAGCTCTGATGTGTCCTCTGAACTATCTGTGGTCATTTGGGAAAATTAGCCAACCGAATCTGTTACAAATTACATTAAAACTAATTCAGCTCCAATAGGCAGATATGAAAACACATGAGCAGTGAAAAAGGTGACAAGTTCAGAAACCAATCCTCTGTAGTGAGATTCAGCAGTACTGTTTGTTGGAGAGGTTTGAACATTTTGGTGCATTCTTGTGAACTCCAGACTAAAACACAGATGTAACTGCTGTAGAATTATTACTTGCTGAGCTCAACGTCTATGTAAATACAAGTCACATCCAAAAAATTTTTATTGGTCTTTGGGTATCTTTGAAAAATCATCATTTGTATTCTACTTGCTCTGAAATGATGCATTGTGCTTGGCCTTCCCTGATGATTGCTATTTGCGATGTAAGTTGTAGACAGCCATTTAGCTCTCACAGCGGTTACGACAGTCCAGAGAAATCCACAATCGCAATTTTAAACAAAAAAGTGAAGCTGATTTTCTTGGTTGGAAACAATGTTGATTTATATAAGTTACTGTTTTTTTGGCCACTGTTAGAAAACTCCCAAATAGAAAACGTGAATATATTAAAATGAGATCAACTTTACTGCTCATAAAACATGACTTTCTTGTCATGTTTCAGTAGCAATATATCACCTCTGGTTGACCAGCAAAAACATAAATATGATATGTGTGAGCTGACCAAATAATGGCCATGAGCTGCTGCTGTGCTGTGTTTGGGGAAGAGGGCTGGCAGCAGACTCACCCACCCCCCACTTTCTAAATTAAAAGCTAAATCTACACGATTAGTGTGAATGACATTCAGCATTCAAAAGGGAAATTTTCATGTTTGCATGTTTGAATATGTTATAGCCATATAAATAGTTCATGTACTCACTTAGAGAATGTCCTGGAGACTTTTTCTGAGTGGCAGTAGACTGTGTGGAAGAGCCAAGAGAAGCAAAGACAGAGCACTGCACCCAGGAAGAACATCCCGATCACCACCTTCTCCTGCAGAGGAGCCATGAATGAAACATTTGGCCGCAGCATGGTCAGAGTGCCCAGAAACAGGAAAAAAATCAGACCTGAGAGGATAATAACAGGATAATAAACATGTGGTAAACACCATGGAGACTTAATCAATTGTCATTACACATCTATTGTTATCTAAGGGTTTATTTAGTCATTAAAAATTCAAGTGCCTTTAGACTATTGCTGAGGAGAAGAGGAGGCCATCATTTGAAAAGCAAACATCAAGCTATAAAAAAAAGTCAGTGTGAAGTCATTGAGAGTCTCAAACAGATAAGAAGCAGATTAAAAACTCTGGTTACCTGGCAAACACAGATAAGTCTAACACCCTTTCAAACACACAACAGAACATGAATACATGGAGTTTTAGCTACAGACCCAATAAATGTGACCAGATGTTCCCCGTTTCTGTATGAATCCTGAAGATGCTACCGAAGCAGGCCCGGAATGATGGCATGGGCGGCCGGTGACCATGAAGTAGGTAGTCATTGTCCTTCAGCCAATCAGGAAGAAGCTGATAAGGGATCACTCGCCAGCGCCCATCCCAAACCTACAAATAACGTCAACACAGGTACAATAACGACAAGTGACTTTCAGACGCATCGGAAATGCAAAGCAGCTGCTGACAAATTGGACTACAGCTCACTAACTGCTGCCATTTAAGGCCAATAAATCTCAAGATTGCTTGTAAGAGTGCTAAAACGGGATCGGGGATTTGTATATCCTAATGCAACATTACATGCCAGAAATTGACTAGGGAGACGTTCTATGAAGTAGGGTTTCTCAGTAAATTGGATAACAGCCCAAAACAAGGATTGTTAAGCAAGAAAGTCTCATACTTCTTCTCTTATTCAAAACACTTGATTATCTGACTAACTGATCATTTTTGTGAAATATCACGCATTGCTGCCCTGCTATATGTCATTGTATCTGTTTACCTTGTGCACAAACTCCTCCATCTTCTCCATGGCATGGTGAGCCTGCAAGGGCAGCGTGACCACCCGCAATCCCTGACCTTCCTCCTCCTCCTCATCATCATCATCATCATCTGGGAATGCTCCTGCAGCCTGTGGATACAAATGCAGTTCAGAATTAAAAATGATATGCAGGGACAGCAACTGAAAAACACAAAATACAGTCAACAGAGTGAAATCAAAGCAGTGCTCCTGACAGAACTGATAAGAACTCAGAGTGACATCAATGCACAGCAATATATCCTTCAGCTTTTAATGCCTTTGATTGTTAAAATGTGTTTTTCTACTTATACACTGCCAAAGCTTAAGGACACATAGCAAAAATTTCAAAAAGTTTAAACAAAAATGAGCAGTCAGTTTTCAGTCTCTTAAGTTATTACAGGCTATGTTGACAGTGCTAAGTTGGGAATAATTCCATTCTATAATTCCAAACGATCATTTGGGATAAACATATCTGCACAATGCTACAGGTCACCTGGGACTGGCTGCTTCCACAGCTACGAAGAACATGGAAAAAGGAAGAAAAAACAAGCAGCAGATGAGACGGATAAACTATGGACTCGAAAGAAAGCAACAGTGGAGAGTCGGCGCATATTCTGGAATGTGCAAATATGCCTGAAAAAAAACAATCCTACAACAATTTGACCTGGTTGGTTCAAAAACAATTCTATATGTACACTCTACAAAAAATAAACAACTGAAAAATAAAGCCAATATTAAAGTCACAGTTATTTGTATTATTTTGCTGATAACACATGTCTGTTTAGTATAAATCATAATTATGATTAAATCATTATGTCATGGTTAACATTATTAACACTCAATACATAAATTTTTAAAAAATTTAATTAGAAACACAATAAACACTTATGTTTTACTCAGTAATGCTGCTTCTTTAAATTTTACCAAAACAAACAATCTTATATATTGCAGTTTTGGGTTAAACGCACTCTTCATGTCAAGACAATTTATTGAATGTGAGGCAGGTTAAAGATAAAACATGCCCAAACTTTGTAAATTAATATATATTTTATGTTAACAAAACAAAATATAAATGAATTTGCTTACTTCTTAAAATCCCAGGATTATAACATACTACACCTTACTATTCAGTAACTACATGGACTACAATGCAAATTGCTGAGTAATTCTTAGGTTACAGAAGTTTGTATTAAAACTGGTCCCACCAGTACATTCTGGCTATTTAAGCAGTCAACTGAAAAGTAAAAGCACTAAGATTTAAATTTCAAATGAAAGCAAGGTGCCCCTAAGCTTTTGATGAGCAGTGTACTAACAACATTCCTTTCTTTTATTTCTCTCTCTCTCTCTGCTCGTAATTCAGATATCACTCACTCTGGGTTTAGGCCCTGAACCGGTCAGCAGCGGCCCAAGTTCAGCGAGTTCCACGTCCTCCATGTTCTCCTCATCCTCCGAGACCCGCCACTCGGCATCACTACTGGAGCCGTTGTTGCCATGGTGTCGGGTTGTCATGGGGAGAAGAACCTAAAGCTCCCCACGGGCCCCACCTTGCTCCACAGCTGACAAAGTCCTGAAATCCTGTACAAGTATGACATTAAGAAGGCAATAGGACAATAATGAAGCAAAGTAGACACAAAACAACATACTGAATTTAAGCTCATGGTGTGAGATGAACTAATTTTAAACAAAAGAGAAGAAGCTAAAAAAAATGGGCCAGATAAAAATGTCGACCTACTTATATTGTGAAGCTAAAAATGAAATAATGAAAGGGAAGTAAGCACTGCCTAAAACTTGGACGACAGTCAACGTGTGATATAGACAGTAGCACAGACAACGTGTGCAAATACATACAAACCTACTAGTAAGTAAACTCAGTGAGCAATGGTGTACTAACTTTGTGTCTTAATTATATTTCTGAAAGGGAATTTCCTTCTCACTCCACCAAAGCAGATGTTCACAACACGAATAGGATCTAAAGGTTTACAGCCCGTCTTTGTTCCAGGACATTTTAAACACATTTTTCAACATATTTGAAATCATCGTTGTTATTCCATGACGTGGCACAACTTGTTCCGCAAGTAATGTCAGTCTGAGTTGGTGGCAAACGTAAAACAAGCGTTAGCTAACTGGCTGGCTGGATCTACAATTTTAAAAAGCGTGGATATGAGACGTTTGCAAGGAATTGAACAATCGTATCTCGATATAACGTTACATGCTCTCCGCCTGCCAGAGAAGTGGACTACGCGCCTCATAACAAAGCATGGCATCACCAGCCAACGCTACACGGGTAGCCGTGACAGCTAGCACCGCTAGTTCCCTTCTGTTCATTTATACAGACGAATAAAATGCTTCCATTAGCCATGTCAGTGTTGCTGCATACCCAACGTACCTGTTCAAGACAGCTGTTGACCACGGCAGCGCTGTTCAACCACACTCAGTTAGCTAACTTCAGCATCAGGAGGAATTCTCGGAAAGGAAAGTCGCTGGACACACATTCAGTTAAGACTGCCTGTCAGACTAGCTAACCTAGCTATCCTCAGCTTGTTTGGGTTAAAAACGACCAGGACGTCGAGTCGCCTGATGTCAGCTCCAGGTGGCTGAAATACACGTTGTTGGAAAACGTTTTCTGTTTGACTCTGAGCATTTAAAACAGCTCTTGTGAGCTGTTATCTCGCCCTCGCTCCGCGCAGGTAATGGTTAGCTAAGTAGCTACAGCTAACGAGAGGCTCCTTCCTGGAAGCAGGTCGTCTGTCAGCAGCGCAATGAGCTGTGAACCTCCTCACGGTAAGCGCTGTGATAAAAGGAGGGAACGGCTTCAGACACCAGCAAGACACGGGCAGGGCTAGTCTCCTGATAAAATGCTCTGTGCCGCACATTTAGCTGCTATAAACTACTTACTACTGTTAATACTTATGCGTTAGTTAAGTGTCTTACGTTTATACTTTTTACACGGCCGACTTTCAATAAGATCCCATTTCTCGTAGCCAAAATGGCAATCCACTATTTCCTTTTATAGTGATTAATGAAGTATAATATAAACGGCATTAATGCCCATGATGTATACCTACATGTTAAATGGGAATTACACCTATTTTTCAAAAGTCCTGCATAAAATTCTGTTTTAGAGACATGTACTGATTCAGTATTGTTTACAGCGGTGGTTACACCAGACAGGTGTAACTGAAACTAGCATACAGAAACATAAATTATGTTATATAAGTTATGAATATGTTGCCTGACGCCTGAGACATTGTTTTATGATAGCATTGTGTTAACGTTTTGGACCTAAACATACAAATCCACTGGTTGTTTTGGATGGTAAACAAAACAGCTATAATTTTATTGTGGATATATCTCATCCTCTAGTTTCTGTCACCATCACTATAAAAAACGTCTATAAAAACTTTTACTAAAACATGTAAAATTCAGCGGCGGGTAGCTTGCCTCACAGCATGGAGGGCCTGGGTTCGAGTCCCCGGCCGGGTGACCACGGTCCTCTCTGTGGGGAGTTTGCATGTTCTCCCCGTATCTGCGTTGGTTTACTCCCACAGTCCAAAGATATGCAGTCAGGCCGTTTGGACATGCTAAACTGCCCCTAGGTGTGAGTGAATGTTTCTACTACCATATAGCAGTAACCTTGGCAAAGCTGATGGACATAAACAAGCACAAAAACTACGTTAACCGGAGTTAAATGTAGTAATTTATTGTAATGCAGTAATATACCTGGCTCCCAGTTCAGGTCCCGGAGTACCATGATCTGCACATGTCTTTTTAAAATAACCCAAATAAGGAAAATGACCCAACTAATAATCCGGCTAATGAAAACGATCCGACTAATGACTTAGTTAATAAGCATTTGTTGAGTTGAAGTGAGCGCGTTAAAGCAGGGTGGAATGTAGGGGGAACGGTTCTCTAGGACCACAGCAGAAAGTCTTTTGACATAAAAACTACAACACCCCACGCAGCGGCACTACAATGCCCAGGCAAACTGCGCGTTAACGCTTCGCGCTCCGTTTGGTCTTGCTGATGTCCACGCCCCAGAGCTGCGTTTTAATTGGTTGCTCTTGTGCGAGTGCTGCCGCTCTCGTCCTGTGATTGGCTAGTTCAGGCCTCCTCGGGGGCGGTGGGCGGTAGCGCACCGAGGCGCAGCGGCGCGGGAGGAGCGTGCGGCGTGTTTCCGGTAAGAACAGGCCAAGAGACAACAGTACTGTTAAAATATCCACTTAGAAAACAAAGCCGTACTTTCTGAAGCTTTCGCGGCTGATGTAATTTGTGCGCCAAGTTCCCTGACAGCTTGTACGTGTCCTACAGGAGCCATCGGTCGGCAGTAGGGGGAGCGGGCTGGAGAACACACGGCAATGGAAGCCGAGTTTCGGGAAATTGATGAATCCGGGAACTGGAACGCCATTTACCAGGTAGGCAGCTTAGCGACCTACCAGCTCCCGCTCGACCCGCTGCTTCTCCAGCGCTCCTTTTTAGTAAAGACGGCGAGATTAGGACCCGCTATCTCGTGGGTGAATGTCATGCCGTTGTGCGTAACGTCCTCTTTGGCCTTACGGCAACGTGCTGATGACACTTAGCCTGCTGGCTAACGCAGGCTGCCCCGCTAGTGTGAGCTGAGCTGATAGACTCTGACGAGCTAACGAGTAACTAGCTGGCTGCCTACCAAACCTCAGTTCTGTGAAGAGGCTTCAGCTGCGCGGCAGAGAGGGGACTAAACTCACCCTAGCCAGCCCGCTCTGTTATAGCAGCAGCTAGCGCACAGGTCCACAGTGCTGGTTTGGTCTCTGTGTTTGAAACACTTCGACATAGCCCGGAGTTATTTAGTTAGGTGTTGTTAACGGTTAACTAGCGCTTTTGCTGAGCGAGTAAATGACCCTGGCTTCGCGCTGCTCTTCTCATGTTCTGATTGAAGCGCACGATTGAAGACTGTTGTTCGTAATTACTCCGTGAAACTTTTGTATTTATGCTTCTAAAGTTTGGGTGTTTATTGAGAGTTCTGCTGTAGACGGTTTATAATGAGCGCTTCAGTGAGAGAACCAAGAGAGTGGGCGTTTCACACGTTCAATGTTTTTGTCACCGTGTGTCGTTCGGTAAATTCAAATGAAGTGTCTCTCTGTCTCTCTCTCTCTCTCTCTCTCTCTCTCTCTCTCTCTCTCTCTCTCTCTCTCTCTCTCTGTCTCTCTGTCTCTCTCTCTGTCCCTGTCTCTGTCTGTCTCTCTCTGTCTCTGTCTCTCTCTCTCTCTGTCTCTCTCTCTGTCTCTCTCTCTCTCTCATAGGGTGGGTGCTTGTCAGATTGAGTATCAAAGGCTTCAAAGCACAGAACAGACAGTGTGGTCAAAACAGAATAAACCCTAAGTTAGCTTTGATTTTTAGGACGTAACTTTAATGTTTATATTTCGTACAGTGTGTCAATAAAGAAGCTTATGGTGCCCTGTTTCCACTTAATTAACATATGTAAGGCCTCTCTTTCAGTGTGATGGTGAAGATGCAAAAACAAGATGTGCATGTCTGTGTGTGCAAGATGTGCGCACGCGTGTGTAACCACCCATGTGTACCAAAGCAGGAAATTAGATTCTCACTAACAAATAGTATGCAAAATTAATGTCTTCAATACTTTGTTAGACATGTGCAGACAATGTGGCACTTTTTTATTGTTCTGTGCAAGTGATGTAACAAATTTATTTGTTTCTTTCTGTAGGAAATCAGACAACAGTCAAGCGAGCTGCCCTGCAGGATTGCCAAACTACCAGAAAACAGAAGCCGCAATCGCTACAGAGATGTCAGCCCATGTATGTGTGTTTTTAACTTCCAGGGATTAATGCAGATTTTTTTTTTGATTAGTAGATATTAAGGGTGAAAGTATCTGGAGTATTTTGCTTCTCTCCACTTAGACTAAAGTATAAGTTAGTGCTCAAATTATTCTATCATTTTCACCTTCCCACCCCAGTGTGATACACACAGACCAGGGGCATATCTCACAAAACACAGCTATATACAAAATAGAGCCGCATCTTCTAAATATTATAAAAATCTATTAAAACAATGATTTGTATTCAGTGTTTCACATAATGTGCTGCACTAAATGAAATTAAACAGGACAAATTATGCTGTCTTTGTAATCAAACATTAATTTGGGAAGTGTTTTTAAGCACTGTGATATCTACAGTATATTCAGAAAAGCAGATTTTGTCACAATAATGATACATATGATCACGTTGCCCAGTGATATAAGGAAATACTACAATAAAAAAGGTAATACTTTTAACACAGTGGCAGCGTTGGAAGCATGCTTTACGTTCTTTGTATTTCTGTAGTTTGATTTCTTGTGCCTTCTCTGAAAAGAAAGCCATTTGACTTCAGCACAGGGATTACTGGTAGCTTGAGTATCTAAACCTGAGCTACCAATTGTTGATCGCCATTTAACCTGATTTATTTCCCACTGTTGTTAGATTTCACTAGCGTATGTTTACATTGCAACAAACAGAAAGAAAGCAAAAAACACATTTATTGACTCTTTGTGTGTTACAAAAACAACCAAATTTAAACTTGATGCTGTAACATGGTTAGAGGTCAGTGTAAGTGATGTACGTACATAATATTTGTTTATTTGAGCTCAGGCAGTGTGTCATCAGTCAGGAGCTATCAGCAACTAGCAAGCAAGACTGCTAATCGGCCAATTTGCTCACTTTTAGGCTTGTGCTTTAATAGTTGTAATGACGGCTTGTCAGAATTAGTGACGCGCTGACTCTTAATTCCAATTATTTATATGGCAAAATGTCATGATCTTGATGGCCTTCCACCATCATAAAATGAGCTAACAGTGATTAAGTTTGTCAGGTTTTATGAAGCCAAAATGTAGTCAGGAACTCTTAGCTTAATGTGCTTTGTGGGATAGGCCCTGTACCCATGTGTGTCAGAATAAGGCTGATCATAATAATGCATTAAGAACAGAGACACCTGACATGTCTGTCTCTGCAAGACCTGAAATCTTTTACGGCACCTGTGAAATGTGTTCTGATCCAAGTAATGCAGGGAGGCTAACTTGTTTTAAACATTGTGTGTGTGTGTGTGTGTGTGTGTGTGTGTGTGTGTGTGTGTGTGTGTGTGTGTGTGTGTGTGTGTATATATATATATATATATATATATATATATATATATATATATATATATATAAAATGTGTATGTGTATGTATGTTAACACAGGATCAATTAAAAAAAAAAACAAAATTTGCAAAAGGACACATCATCAAGCCATGGAAGTCATTTAGCACCAGTGGTGTCATTTTTTTTTTCTCCCTTCTTTTTCACTCTTCCGTCATAGCGTCTTTAGAGAGCAGTGCTGCTGTGGTTTCCTCTTGTTTTCTCTCTCTCTCATTTTTTTTTCATCTCGGTCCTAAAAAAAGCTTTGAGTTTTTGGTGCAAGAACCATCACGTACATGGGTTCCAACAGTTTTTGGCACAGATAAGCCACTTATGCCTTTAGCCTTTTGATAATATTTACAGCATTATTGCAAGTTTTTTCTTTGTTCAACATCAGGAAAACTTTCTTTTGGTGGAACTGAGAAAAGGACCTGAAAAAAGTCTGTGGTGTTTGTGCCACCACAGAGACCTCTGGGAATTCCTCCTCAGCTGCACCTGTGTGACTGCTTTGCTGTAATGGTACTTTATCATGTGATTCTACTGAAGATGTAAAAATGCTTCTCTCTCTGTCTCTCTCTCTCTGTCTCTCTGTCTCTCTCTGTCTCTCGCTCTCGCTTTCCATCTTCCTCCTTCTCCCCACCAGTTGACCACAGCCGAATTCATCTTCAGCTGGGCAACAATGACTACATCAATGCCAGTCTGATCTCCATGGAGGAGGCGCAGAGAAGCTACATACTTACTCAGGTTAGATGCAAACCCTAGTCCCAGTATAGAGAGCTAGTGGCCTTCTGCACTTCCCCTATAATCGTAACTAATTTTCCTATTTCTCTCTATGTGGTAATGTCTTGGAGGAACTTGAGCATGCTGCCGAAGTAACCTAGTGAATGCCAACTTCGCGTTGTTCCCTTGATGTTTATCCTCAACACCATAGAGGCATGGATGTGTTCATCAGTTGATGAAACTCCTGGGAGCTTAACAGCATTTAACCATGGCTTGTTCATTAGTCGCCTGTCCTGGGGTTTAGTTCTTTATGTTCTGCGAAATGGAATTGTGTCTGCTATGACTTCACAACTACACAGTTTCCAAAGCAGAATAAAACATGTAGAGACTGGGTGGTGCTCCCAGAGTATGAACAGGGGCCAGCACAGGAAGAGGTGGAGTTCATACCAGGCAATTTGTGAAATAAAGGAAAAGTTTAAGGTCAGGCTGCATTAGTAGTGGCCGATATACCGTTTCAGATTCCTCCAGAAGTGTGAGTATTTTCCTGACCTTTATCCTGGTATGTCACAAATAAGCAAGCAGCATACAAACAGTGCAAAGCCTGCTAAAATAGGCTTGTTTAGCTGAATGGTTAATGGTCTGTATAGCTGAAACGAGTCATGGACGTTTGAGTCACATTTCAGTTTTAAAAGTTCTACACTAATTTGTTGTTGAGGAAGCAGAATGAAACATGCAGAGACTAGGTGTTGCTGTCAGGGTATGAACAGGTACCAACACAGAAAGGGTTTGAGTTCAGACAAGGGAATTTGGGAAAATGAAGAAAAAGTCAATGGTTAGGGTACAGTATTAGTATCGCAATGTACTCGTTTATACAGTAAATTGATTGAAATTCTTCCATAGTTGTGAGTTTTGTCATAACCTTTGTTGTACTGGTATGCCACACACAAGCACAGATAATGCAGTGTATAAACACCGCAAAGCACGCTAGGGTTAACCCGTTTAGCTGAATGGCTATTGGCCTGTTTAGCTGATTGGAGTCAAGGATGTTTCGACCATGTTTCTGTTATAAAAAATAAGAACGCAGACATCTAGCACCAGTCTGTGGTAGAGGAAGCTGACATTAGCAACAAATAAGTAAAGAACAGCTGGTCTCTTGGGGTTAGCCTTTGGCCTGTTTTCTGTGCTTCTGCTTCCTGTCACGCCTCTTGTGGCACCGCCTCTCTTAGTTAGCTATGTCACACAGTGCTGGAGTCTGAGGTTCCGAGCCTCGAGATGGTCTGAATGGCTAATGTTTACCACATTCCAGCAGTGTCTGATGGTCAAAAATGTGAACATAACTGTGTAGGATGCACATCTGGGACAGATGTCTTAAGAAATTCAGATGTAAAATGTGCATGCCATGGGTTTATGTATATTATCTCTAAATTGTTTTATACTTTTATTATAACGCTTCAACGTTTCAAGTTTCAAGGTGGCGTTTTTTCCCCCTCAAGTACAAAGAAATACTTGGAAGTTATTGTCCCTAATAATCAATACATATGATACAGATGTGAAAAAAAAAAAACAGAAAATAGGTAAAAAGGGGGGAAAAAAATTGGAAAAATGCTGAGATATTACTTTAACACTTCTGATTAAGTGTTCACACTTCTTCACACTTTACATATTTTGTTTTGCACAGAGCTTTATTTTGCAGCTTGAACTTGCACAGCAACATCTAACACGCAGTCATAAAAATGCACAAATCAGCTTTGTTAAATTTAAGTCATATAAGCTTATGACGTGCAGTTATTTGTTCATTTATTGTTAATATTGTGTTCTGCTGTATATGATGGCGTATAAATATAAATATGTACAGATGTGTCTGGTGGTGTATGAAGTCTGTTTACTCGTTCAGTTTTGTTGTGGCCATTCAACACCCAGCTCTATGGAGCACTCTATGGAGCACTAGTCATCTGTGCCTTTATTGTTTCCTTTATTTATAAAGAAACAATAAAACCTCTATACACTTAAAAGCACAAATAGTGTGCATCATTGCCTTATTGAAGGAAATGTCATTGAAAGTTATTCAAATAGCAGCTTTCAGCATGGCACACACTTAATTTGAGTTTAAAATATGAAACAGTCCACACTTTTAATAAGGGGTAGTGTATGGTCAATATTAGGGGGTTGTAAAGGAGCAGATGTGTGGACATGCAAAAATATGGAAAACAGAACTCACTGTAGTATTCACATACTTGACGTATTTGGAAAAGAAACGTATTGTTTTGAAAGAAAAATATTAAAGTAATTGTGTATTAACTTGTAATATTTTAATGCATTCTTGACTGACCATGAGTTCAAACCCAGATAAATTTGAAGTGTGAGCAGATAATAATCTCATGTTAAGCAAAATGGCCTCATCTAAGCAACAGTACTGGGCAAACGTGTATCTCAGCAGTAGATTTGTTATGCCAGCAAAATCTCTATATAACATTAGAATAAATACGGTAAAATACTGAAAAATGTTTGTCTTAAAGTTAGTGACACATTAACTAGAAGAGTACAATTAGAGCACAGGTTTGGTTCCTGATTTCTTGGTGCACTCCAGTCATTGCATGTGTCTGTTAAATTCCATCAGCAACAAATTTGATTTAATTTACTGAGTTGATAACTAGGTATTAAATAGTATATGATGCATTTGTACAGGGTAAGCTGAGCAACTCAGAATTGTTCTGTAGGTCTACTGGTAGCATGTTTAACCTTGTATGCTTAAATATCCCTCCCTAAAGATTTTTTATTATTATTATTATTTTTCTTCTTCAAAGAAATTTGAAGAGACACTGTAAGCATTATGAAACTTATTTTTCAATACAGTATAGAGTCTCCTCCACAATTACTGGCACCCTCACAAAGATGACTAAAGGACATTTTAAGAAATTCACCTTTTGGTACCATACGTAAATGTGATTTTGTGTGTGTGTGTATATAATATAATATATAATAAAATATATAGTATAATATAATAATATATAATAAACTGAGGTGACGCAGAGGTCAAATTCCCTGGTCATTCTTCAACATGGGGAAAGACAAGAACGCACAATTCAAATAAGGGAAAAGGTCCTGGGAAAGTGAAATACCCTGAAATACCATCCATCCATCCATCCATCCATCCATCCATCCATCCATCCATCCATCCATCCATCCATCCATCCATCCATCCATCCATCCATCCATCCATCCATCCATCCATCCATCCATCCATCCATCCATCCATCCATCCAGGGTTTGGGTCACGGGGGCAGCATCCTAAGCAATTAGGCCCAGACCTCCCTTTCCCCAGCCACTTCCACTAGCTCTCCAGGGGGGATTCCGAGGTGCTCCCATGCCAGCTGGGCAATATAGTCATGCCAGCGTGTCCTGGGTTTTCCCCGGGGTCTCCTCCCTGGTGGACTTGCCTGTGACACCTTAGGATGGAAGCATCCTAACCAGATGCCCGAAATACTTCAGCTGACTCCTCTCGACGTAAAGAAGCAGCAGCTTACTCCGAGTCCCTCCCGGATGACTGAACTTCTCACCCTATCTCTAAGGGAGAGTCCAGACATCCTGCGGAGGAAACTCATTTCGGCCGCTTGTATTCGTGATCTCATTCTTTCGGTTATTACCCAAAGCTCATGAGCATAGGTGAGGGTGTGAATGTAGATCAACCGGTAAATCGAGAGCTTTTCCTTATGGCTCAGCTCTTTCTTTACCACAACAGACCGGTAAAGAGCCCGCATCACTGCTGACCCAGCACCAATCCGCCGGCCAATCTCCCGCTCCCTTGTACCATCACTCGTGAACAAGACCCCGAGATACTTAAACTCCTCCACTTGAGGCAAGAGCTTATCCCCGACCCAGAGAGGGCTCTCCACCCTTTTCTGCCTGAGAACCATGGTCTCGGATTTAGAGGTACTGATTCTCATCCCGGCCGCTTCACACTCAGCTGCAAACCGATCCAGCAAAAGCTGAAGTTCACGGCCAGATGTCCACAGTAGGACCACATCATCTGCAAACAGCGGTGATGTGACCTTGAGGTCACCAAACCGGACACCCTCAGTCCCCTGACTGCGCCTAGAAATTCTATCCTTAAATTATGAATAGAATCGGCGACAAAGGGCAGCCCTGACGGAGTCCAACTCTCACTGGCAACGAGTCTGACTTACTGCCGGCTATGCAAACCAAGCTCCTGCTTTGTTTGTACAGGGCCTGATTGGCTCGTAGCAAAGAGCCATGTACCCCGTGCTCCCGAAGCACCTCCCACAGAATACCCCGGGGAACACAGTCGAATGCCTTCTCCAGATCCACAAAGCACATGTGGACTGGTTGGGCAAACTCCCATGAGCCCTCTAGGATCCTGGAGAAGGTGAAGAGTTGGTCCAGTTTTCCACGAGCAGGGCGGAACCCGCACTGCTCCTCCTGAATCCGAGGTTCGACTATGAGCCGGACTCTCTTCTCCAGTACCCCTGCATAGACCTTACCAGGAAGGCTGAGGAGTGTGATTCCCCTGTAGTTGGAACACACCCTCCGGTCCCCTTTTTTTTTTAAAAAGATCCGTCCCGAGTTCATCAAGGCTCTGGATGTTGTGGGGCTGTCTTGGCTGACACGCCTTTTTTCAACATTGCATGGACATCGGGGGCGGTGCCACTGGATTGGCAGAAATACCAGGACATTTAAATCAAAATCTGTCTGCCTCTGCCAGGAAAATTTAATTAAAAGGGGTCGTCACTGGATCTTCTAGCAGGACAGTGATGCAAAATGCGTCCAGATTAAAACAAAAATGGTTTACTAAGCACAAAATCAAGCTTCTGCCATCGCCATGTCAGTCTGCTGAATCTCTAAAAAGCAAGGGTCACAAAATCCCTTTTCTGTGTCCACTAACATTATAAGATGTTGTAGGAGATGAGTGTTGTTTTATTGGCACATGGAGGTTGTACAAAGAATTGCAGAGGTACCATCTCTTGATGAGGGATTCTTTGTCTCAAAATGTAATGTTGGATTTTTTTTTTCATTGTGAGATTAAGCGAATTCACTTATATTCTTATATATTTCTTATAACCCTTTTTGCTTTCTTTACCAGGGGTGCCAATAATTGTGGAGAGGATTGTGTATGCATTTTATACATTAGATTATCTACAAGACCTAATATTGTATATATTAGACCAACTGATTTACATATATCTGCCTATTTAGCCTACAGCAATTTTTGATACATAAATCCACAAAGTTCTAGCTGCATGCAGTAAATCAATGTTAAAACTACTCGTAACAGTATACACTACTTTCTCAGATTTTCCCTAGAATTTTAAATACCAGGTGTTTGTTTTAATAAAAGCTGGATATTCAAACAGTAAATGTGATTGTAAAAAGACTAAAAAGACTGTCACTAATTATCAGAAAGGTAGTTCCTACAACTACTGTTAGCAGTATGTGCAGTATGGGACAGTCTTCCTGTAGTACTGTTAAACTGGTGTGAACTGGTATTTTCCAGTTTATGATGATGCTGTTAATTATAATGATGGATCTGTGGTGAAAGCTGTAGGTGAGTGAGTGGTGACAGATTTCATTAAAATGCAGGAAGTTTTCAGCTGTCTATTTCGTCGTGGTGACTCTTCCTGGCCCATCTGAAGTGTGTTGTGAAATACCAGAGTATGCATCGTGATAGAGAGGCTTTCTGCTAGTCTGCCCTCTGAGCGCCTCATTCATCCACACATTCTGTAGAAGAAGGCAACACGTTTGAACATGCCCAGCCCTTCACTTCATGTGGGAAATTAGTCTCTGCTTAAACTCGCACACGTCATCATATGGGCAGAGCACAGGCCACGCATTACCTAAACAGACCTTTACACATTCACGTCAGACGCCTTATTGACTCCCCATAAAAGAATGTATTTGATTCATAGTTCTTCTTATAGAATAGGTAGTTGTGGTTCTAAAATCTGATTGGCTGAGCCTGTTCAAAACCTATGTAAAATGTTTGATGTACACACGTGGCATTAATTAAATTCTGGATTAATGTACAGGATGTAAGAAAAGAAAAGATCAGAGCAACATATTATTTGGCCATAAATTAACTGCACTACCTAACAAAGCTCCTTAACCCTCGTCACACAAACCTTCAAGGCTTGTTTCTAGATATTTCGCAGTTATTGACTAATTATAACTATCTAAACTGATCACAGTTGCTGAAATTGACAGCAATTACTTTGCGCAGTTTTATTTTTTATTATTTTTCGTTGGGTTGAGGCAAATGCGCATATATATATATATATATATATATATATATATATATATATATATATATATATATATATATATATATATATATATATATAATAGGAAGCAGATAATGTGATTACTGAGAAAGCATTCATTAGACCCATGACATAACTTCTGACTTGGTTCCGTAGCATTTTTAGAGGTCAGCTGTGAGTAATATTTGTTGATTTGACAAATATTGTTTATTGTTGTTGTTTGTTTATTGTTTTCTGTTGTCAGTTGAGAGCTACTAATAAATGTTGCTGCCAGAATAAAACCTTACATTTCTAGGTCAATTTGGGCCATTTTTATTGGTCCACTGTTCTGACAGCAACACCATAATCAGCTGATTTACCAACTTTAGTTTGTACATTGAGTTGCATACATTGAAGAAAAAGACAATTAGGTCGCTAATTGCATTTATGTCACACTTGTAAAGGATCTGTCATCAGATAAAATGTCTTATGATGGGCCTACTATTTTCTTTGTTCTTGGTTATTAAGCTGTTAATAATCTCTTCTCAAACATTCTCTAGTTTTGGATCTTCTTCTGTTTTATATGTTGTGGTTCTAACTAACCTTTGTTGTCTCAGTGACTGAGACCTTTTCTCAAGGTTTTCACCTACCCAACCCGTTACTTGGTCCTCACTTATGATGATATTCACATCGCATCTGTTTTATTTCTTTTACTTGTGCTTTCTATTAATCTAAAAAGATCTTTAATATCATCTGTTTGTGTGCTAATTGTAATCACTGCAAAGTGCCACATGAAACAAATCTATTATTGTATTTGTTGTTATTATTAGCAGTATTAATATAATAACAATAATGCACTTACATAATTGTTATTATATTAATAACACTAATGTTGCAGTTGTTATTGTTGATACTGTTAGTAGTATTTTTTTAATTTTTATGTTATAAACTTATTTCTATTTATTTATGTAGTTATATATGTATTTATTAATCATTTCCATTTATTGTTCAAACATGGATGGATGGATGGATGGATGGGTGGGCAAATGTCCAAACCGTCATAACGCTGCTGTTGGAACAAAATCTTGTATCTCCAAAGACACAGTTTTACAGGGGAAGGAAAAAAATTCTTTACTTTTAAAGTCAGTGGAATCAGATGTTTTTCCAAGTAATTTTGGGCTGTTTTTGTTGTTCAATTAATCATGAAATTTACACACAATGTAAAGGACAACAATCATTTTTAGGTTACCTCAAAAACTGAAACGTGACAAAAATGGAGATACAGGCTTTTTTTCCGACAACAGCGATAAGTCCCTGAATAAAATTTTATTTTTCACAAAAGAATTGAGCAGATAAAGCTCGTTTGGTTCTGCAAATAAATGTAGCAAGAACCAAAAACATCCAACCCAGTCATGTCTGTTGATTTTTGATGCTCAGTCTTCCTGAATTGGTATATTCCGCTTCAGGAGTGAGTGGGTTTCCCCTTCTGAGTACCTGTATGTTAAAATGTTCATCTAGTTCTTGGGAATATTTACAGTGTTTGACCACCCCCCCCCTCTCCAGGGTCCTTTACCTAACACATGCGGTCAATTCTGGGAGATGGTGTGGGAGCAGAGGACTCGAGGAGTTGTCATGCTGAACCGTGTTATAGAGAAAGGCTCGGTAAGTGTTGGCAGATTTTTTTCACTACAGTCATAAGGAATCAGCAGATGTATATACCATGTGCCATAACATTTGAACAGGTGAATTAAATTCACCATATAAACAGTAGTTGTGCAGAACTGTGTTCCTTATATAGGATCTGTACTTATTTTCACTTCACTTCAGGAGTATTGAAAGTGGTTGTTTGCCAGAAAAGTCCAATTTCTCCGATTTAGTCAGTTAGCCATGTCAAGTTTTTCCTTTTTCAAGCATACTGTTGTCTAGAAAATGGGACAAAAGTACAAACAACATTCAGGCTGTAAGGTGGCTGCTAATACCATAATAGCTATGTGGCATAATAAAGGCTTGAATACTGTTTTAGAAGAATGTCACCTTGTCTGTCATCTATATTCATGGCACTAAGTGCTTTGTGACCTCGCTGTCAGGCTAACATAGCACAAATGTACTATAGAAGAATAAATTTGCATGAATAAACAGTGTGAAACATTAGCTAAGTGGTTGTTTCACTGGACGCTGACACCAAGTCAAATGAAACAGTCACCTGTGTTGTGCCCAGTGTTATGCAGTGCTTGGTTGACCTCACATTGCTGTGTTTTGTTGGATCAGGTGAAGTGTGCGCAATACTGGCCACAGAAAGAGGAGCGGGAAGCGTTTTTTGAGGACACAAACTTCAAGCTGACGTTGGTTTCAGAGGATGTGAAGTCGTACTACACAGTCCGGCAGCTGGAGCTGGAGAATCTATCAGTGAGAGACTTAACCTCCCTGTCTCTTTTATGAAACATTCATTGTGGCACAGTGGTTAAAGTCTCGATTCTAGTTGGCAGAGGACTGATGGTTTGAATAATGAGTACTATTGTAATGCTGTAAAGTTGCAAGGAACTGTAAGGGGGCGCACGCTTAATGTTCTCACTGTCATAACTACATAGCATGATTTATGAATTTATTAGTTACAAAATGATTTGTAGTAGTTACTGAATGGTTAGTTTTAACATCCTTCACTGAATGATAAGCTAAACAGGGCTAATAAGCATTATGCATCTCTTTCTAGACTCAGGAAACCAGAGAGATTCTTCATTTTCATTACACCACTTGGCCAGACTTTGGTGTGCCTGAGTCTCCAGCATCCTTCCTGAACTTCTTGTTTAAAGTGCGGGAATCAGGCTGTCTAAACTCAGACCAGGGACCTGTGGTGGTCCACTGCAGCGCTGGCATTGGCCGTTCTGGAACCTTCTGCCTTGTAGATACCTGCCTCCTGCTGGTGAGGGTTTTTTTTTCTTATTATTGTTTCACTTGTTGTGTACGCATATCTGAGACATGTTTGAAAATCAGAGTGACAGAGCATGTGTAGAATTCTGCCCTGTACAGAATTGCCAGTTTAATAGGCACATGCAACTCTAGTCAGGGTTTCTGCAGGTCCCTAAAAATTCTTATGAAGTCTTAAAATAGGTTTGAAAAATAAAATCAGACATTCAACATAAAATTCTAATAGAATTCCCCAAAAATTGGTCATTATGTACATTAAACTGATTCACAGCAGTCCAACAACCAGAACTATCCAGCTGACAGTGGTCCTTTTGTCAGAAATGGATCAGTGATGAAAGGCTAATGTAGTCATACACCTTGAAAAGACTATGCAATGATCATGAAGTCTCAAAGCATATATCCATGCTTTTTATAATAAATTTTAATAAAAGATATCAATACATGCCATTTGATTTTGTGTGTGCTGTTTTGCAGTGGAGGTATTTTTGGTCATTAAAAAGGTATTTTTGGAGGCAGTATTATAAGGAGGTTATTATTTTTGGTTATTAAAAAGCTATTTAGAAACTGCTGCAATCCTGTGTCCTTTCTTTGTCATTAGTTACTGGCCATTTGCCCCTCTGTTGCTGCAAAGTCAGCTATGCTCCTCTCATCTCATCCATAAACAACCACCGCTCACCAAATATAATTTAGGTGGTGAACCATTCTCTGCACAGTGGTGATAATATGATGGTATGACATGGTAATGGATGTTGTGTTGTGCACGTGAGTGAGGCACTGCAGCGAATGTGGTAGAAATATTTTAAATGGTCAGGTCTTTGTGTGTGTGTGTGTGTGTGTGTGTGTGTGTGTGTGTGTGTGTGTGTGTGTGTGTGTGTGTGTAACATAAATTTGATGACATCTGTTGATCCAAATCAAATGATCAGATGAAGCACTCTGTAAGGTCATGTGCAGAGTGTTCTTGTCCTGTTTGTTCATTTGCTGTCCAGAACATTTTGTTTCACAAATACATTTTTCGATCATTACTGAAGTGGACATTCCTGGAACGGACCAATCCAATTTCTGAATTGCCGTGACTCCAAGTCTGACTTGTAGGTTTGACCCAGGGAGGAAATCGCAGAAATGTTGTTGGGTTAGAGGCTTAGTTTTAAGACTTCAGTAGCCAAGCTTTTGAATTTGATCTTGTCACATAACTTGAGAAATATCCTGTTTTTTCTCCTGCGTGTGTAGATGTCTCTGCGGAAAGACCCATCCTCAGTCCAGATAAAGGACGTTCTGTTGGACATGAGGCAGTACCGCATGGGTCTGATCCAAACAGCGGACCAACTCCGATTCTCCTACCTCGCTGTTATTGAGGGAGCCAAGTCCATTATGGGAGACACATCTGTTCAGGTGGGACCAGATACCTCACTATATGTAGATACACACATAAAGGTGTTTGTTAATGTTTTACCAGTTAGTTGAGCGGTGCACAACTCAGATACCACACTTTCATTTATTGAATTTCCAGTTAAAACAGCCATTAAGTTATTCGTTTTTCAGTGTCAGGAAAAACCATTTAGGAAACATGTTTAGCACACGCAGTGGCCTCCATCACCTATAAGTATACAAGTGTAATATCAAATGTATTGGTCTATAATTTGTCAGCTGTGTACAAATAAAAACTGTTCCCAAACGTGTCACTGACACAGTTTTCTTTTAAAGAGACACTAACATTTACACAAGCCATTACCCAAACACACCTTAGTTGCCTCACAGATTTCTTTCTCATGATCATCTAAAATGGCTAAAGCAGATATTTCTGAGAAGATTAGATCGTCCATTTGCAAAAGGAAAGATAGTCAACGGAAAATAACTGCTGCTCAAAAAAATTCATTCAAGGAATGTAGAAAAAAAATGCAACTCTTGACAACCATGCAAGACCTGTTAAACGGCCAAACCTATCATCATCAGGCAAACAGTATTGTAAAGATTATTTATTTAAAGACTCTTTATATTTAGCTTATGAGGCTTTGTTGGCTTTGTTGTGAAATTTTCTGTTAAATATTTATTTCTGCCTTTTCATAACACTGAAAAATGTATAACTTGTGCTTAATAGCTGTTTTGACTGGAAATTAAAAAATAAAAGGGGTCTGGCTTTTGGGCAGTAATGTATTTAGAATTTCTATTAATTACCAATAACTTGTAAACCTGTTAAAAGCTAATATATTGACCAGTCATCTTGTCCTTTCTGTGTGTGTCTGTATGTACGTTGTTTTTTTTTTTTTATGTGTGTGTGCATA
This sequence comes from Pygocentrus nattereri, assembly GCF_015220715.1. Lineage (NCBI taxonomy): Eukaryota > Metazoa > Chordata > Actinopteri > Characiformes > Serrasalmidae > Pygocentrus > Pygocentrus nattereri. The sequence goes on along the minus strand of NC_051238.1, from coordinate 14,702,205 downwards.
CATGTGCGTGCATATGTAGGAGTCATGGAAGGAGTTATCAAATGAGGAAGATCCTCCTCCAGAGTTCACTCCTCCGCCTCGACCACGACTCCTGAAGGACCCCCACAATGGAATGGGTGATCCTGTAAAGTTTGAGCCCACACCTCGTTTCTTCCCCGAGCATGAGCTCATACAGGAGAGGAATGAGGTCCACATACACAGGTAATACACACGTGCACTCAACATGCACTTTTGGAGAAACACAAGTCAGATATAGAGGGGGAAAATTGGTTAGTCATCTTGAGTTCAGCTGATGTATAAAAAGAATATTGACCCTTTAATGTATTTTACACTAGTGTTCCTCATCAAGCTTAAATCCAGCACGTTTTTTTTCTTCGCTATCAGTGCCCCTCCAGAAACAGCGCTTCGCCAGCGGACAGTGGCAGTAGGAGCAGGTGAGACCAGTACAGAGACGTTGCCTAATGACCAGCTTGACCACGCCAACGCTCTGAAGCCAAGTTACACTGTCCCAGAGACGACAGAGCCTCCATCCAAACCTGCACGGTCACTGCCGGAGACTCATACAGCCCCACCTGGTGGCACTGCAGCTGGAGAGTGGAGCCCCCTTTTGGCCAACGTCTGTGTGTGCACTGCACTCATTCTAGGTGCTTACGTCTGTTACCGCGCCTGTTTCCACTGATGTTCTCTCTCTCTCTCTCTCTCTCTCTCTCTCTCTCTCTCTCTCTCTCTCTCTCTCTCTCTCTCTCTCTCTCTCTCTCTCTCTCTCTCTCTCTCTCTCTCTCTCTCTCTCTCTCTCTCTCTCTCTCTCTCGTCTTCCCAATCCCCTCTCTCTCGTCTTCCCAATCCCCTCTCTCTCTCCCTCCATCTGTGGGGGTGAGAAAATAGGTTCTGCTGGCCAGCCAGCCCTCTCTACCTCCTTTGAGAGAGAGACAATAGAAAAAGAGAGAGATGAAGATGGGGAGAGAGAGGCCATCTTCTAATGAGGCCTGTCTCTTTATTCTTTTCAGTCCCCCCCAGCCCCACTTTCTTTTCCTCATACAGTTTGAGGGGAAGGATGTAGAGAAAAGACTTTCTCAGCCAGACTGCTGTTATTCCCCCCACCACACATACACCCACCCACACACACAAACACGGAGTCTACAGTACTGTATAAAAAGTCAGAGACAGTCCTTCATTTACTTAATTTACAGCCATTAAGAACAAGTTATTCATATTTCTGGGGAGATTAGATGGAAGATTAATCACCCGCATGAGCAAAAGGAAAGTCAAAGGGAAATGTGTAAATATATACATATATACATACGTGTGTGTGTGTCTGTGTGTGTGTGTGTGTGTGTGTGTGTGTGTGTGTGTGTGTGTGTGTGTGTCCCCAAAACATTTAATAGGTGACCAAAACTTTCACCATCAGATGAATAGCACTTAAAGCTTTCATGTTTTAAAGAGAGGAGAAAATCAAGCTACACTCCTGCTTCACATCTAAAAAGGTGTTTGTGAGCCAACAACTCAACACTCTTGGTCTCTAAGAATGTTAAGCTGTCAAGAAATCATTACTGAAAAAAGGAAAGGGACAAAAAGAAAAAATTGTGCTGCCATTTCTTGAATTGTGAGAAGTAGAAACTGCAAGCAATTTCTGTAACTGAGCTTTGTAAGTGTGGGAAATTATCCTTGCAGATTTTTTTTTTGAAAAACTGAAAACGCATCTCCTGCAAAGATCAGATCTGAGCTGTAACAAAGGCAAAGGGTAGACATACTAGGTACTGTATGCAAGTTACATGAATAACTTTTTTTAACAGCTATTTTGTCAGGAAATAACTGAAGGGTGGTCTCTGACTTTTGCATAGTACTGTGTCTTCAGTAGCTCAGGGCATCACATTTCAGGTGTCACGAAAAATGGCATCCAGGTTTTACTTAATCCAAATAAACCCTTTTATTATTGCTGCAATAAGCAAGGGAAGGTCTGTGTGTGTATACTGTGTATGATTGCGTGTATACAGTATGTTTGTGTGTGTGTGTGTGTGTGTGTGTCAGGGTAGTAAGGTGTATGAGTATGTATTTGTGTGTCACATATAATGTCTGCATTCTTAAAACTTTGCAGATTTCATGTACCGTAACTGCCATAAAACCACAAATAGACTTCTATGGCTTTGGCAGTTCATTTACCCTCCTCAGATTCAAAGTGTTTTTGTTCCTTTTTTCTCTTTTCCTGCTCATCAGCAGAGTCCAAAACTGTGCATTGTGTGTGTGGTGTGTGTAGGATTAAGAGGGAATTGTACTAAGTGTATGTGGGGAGAGGAGAGAGTGGTATTGGACCCCACTCTTAAAGGAATAGTTTAGCGAGCAATTAAATTTACAGAATTTTCCACTTACTACAGATGTAGTCAACCAGACATGTATGGTGTCCACATTTTGCTTCTTTAATTTAGCACATACAGGATTTACAGAAAAGATTTGGGTGACTTTTGACTTCTAGTGCAACACTAGCTTTTTAGCTCCAGTTCTAAACTAAAGATGATCAATTGACACCAAACATGTTTTGGCTGGTGAACATATCTGGTATGTGGAAAACTGTAAATTAGATTTTTCATTGAACCATTCATTTAAAGCAAACTTGCCAGTTATGATATAGAGGTGATGCCAGGGCACATGCATGAATGTGCTGTTCTGTACACCAGAAGGGGACGTGCTCCCTGCTTAAGACAGCTATGTATGTATGCGTGAATGTTTTTGTCTGTTTTAGATTAAACAAGTGTGTGTATATAGTTGGGGGTGGTCAGTGATGTATCCTGACGCTCTAGTCTCACCTGCTGTTTTGGTGAGAAAGACAAGCTAGCCTTTTAAGCAGGCTCCAAAATTCTCATTTTTATAGCCCCACCTGCTGTTTCCCCCTTACTTTTTTTAGAGGTGAATTCCACCACTTTTTCAAAAAGTTCTGCATAAGTTTTTGAAGTGTACACAAAATCACTCAGTGTTTTAATGTGAAAGGATGAATTGTAGTTAAGACCTGAGTATCTGCACAGTGGCATAGTGATAGGAAATAGGGATCACAATGTCTACAACACAAATAGTGGCAGGCTGGGACTGTGGAACTGTTTTTGTCTTTTGTCTTGCATGTAGCTCCCCTCCAGGCATGGGTTCAAACAAAGTTTGACCTAATTACATAACCTAATCACAAAACTAGAATAAACAGTCCCAGGCTTCAGGCAGAGTACTGACATCTATTAAAAAGTGTGTGTGATGTAGCCTTTAGAGGCATTAAACTCTTCACACTTCGGGTTCCTATCAGCACCACTGTGGACAATTCTGACTTGGTAAGTTTATCAAGAATGAAGCATTTAACATCAAGGCACTCATAATTACAAACTCAGTAATGAAATTATGCAGAAATTTTTCAACATTAGTGGAATTTCCCCTCAGCGTCATTTTCGTTGTATGGACTGTTGCAAAAGTTGAGGTGAGTGAGCTTGAGAGAGATGTGCGAGTAAGCGTGTGGTGTGCATGTGTTGGGTCTGAATGGAGAGGTAGGATTACTGTTCTAGCCCTATCTCCTCCTGCCCACTTCCAAAGGTCACAGTTGCACTTAGCCTTTTTTAAAAAAAAAAAAAAAACATACAAAAGAAAAAAATGCAAAGATAAGGCTTAGGCAGACGAGTCACGTCTACCCGGCTTGTCAACTTTTCTTCAGCTCTTACAAAGGACTCTTGGAATGTGCTGTTTTTGCTGTTGATGTTTCCTTCAGCGCTTTAATTCCTCTCCTGCTTCTTTTCCATTTGTCGTCGAGCTCGCAAAACGTTTAATCAACGTATTCAGGGACATTGACCTCGTTTTTGTGGTTTTGACGAGATCATTTAAAAAAAGTTTGCTTTTCTGGCTCAGAACCCATTATTTTGTTTTTGCATCACGTAGGGGAGGGGGACGGCGTGTTCCGTCAGCGCAGTGCTAAACGTTACTTAACGCTGAAGTAACGTTTATTTCAAGGTTACGTCTGCTTAACCTTGGCAGGCCGCATGAACGCACAATGTCAGGTGGATCTCAAGGACACACTGGCTCAATCCCAAACCCCTTCCCTCACTCGCAGTCATAGAACAGGAGGTGACTTTTAAAGCAGCTTTGATTTTGACTCCGCCATCCACCAGATGGCAGCATTGAGTCCTACCGCTTTCTTCAGCGCAGTATTCTCGTACCCTGCTGTAATGGAGCTGGGGGTAAAGTTGAGGCCTTGGATTTGGCCTGCATCTCCTCCTCCCCCTTTTTTTGTTAGTAGTACATTTAAATATTGTTTTGAAGCGTGAGAGTAAGAAGGGCAACAAAGGTGGCCTCCATTAGCTTACAGCTTGTAATGGCAGTGGACGTTTCTGGTTCTTCGTCAAAAGCCAACATGGATTTTTTTTTCTCTCTCTCTAAAATGTGGTTGCTGGTTCACACAGACTTGTTTTTTTCCTCCTGTGAAAACATTTTCTCAATTTTTGGAAATGTGTGTGTGTGTGTGTGTGTGTGTGTGTGTGTGTTTTGTATCTTTTGTGTACTCAGAATGGACTCAACATAAAAAAAATGGAACTACTGCAGTTAGTGTCTTTGTTGTCACTGCAGTTTCAGAGCCACACCCATGACGCTTTGACTAGGACTGAATTTTCTTACCCATGGAGGCTGATTAGCAACATTTAGTTATGACTCTCTTCTTATATATATATAAGTATGTATATCACACACACACACCGCATAGAACTAAACTAGAAACTGAAACTGAAGCCTACTATCAAAGATGCTGTCTTTCCACACCAAGGCTATTGACGAAGAATCTAGTGGACAGAAAATGCTGGCTCATTTTGGTGACTTTGGACCACCTGTTGGATAGGGAGCAGTGAGGGTCAAACCAAAAAAAAAAAAAAAACAAACAAAAAAATGCACCAGCACATGGAAAGAAGAGGAAAAATAAAAAGGTGGTGGTAGGATTTAGTGGCAATTGGTTGGGTTAGACTATCTATTACTATTATTAATATTTATTATCGTTATTATTTGTATTATTATTATTACTACTATTAAGAGAGATTATGGGCAGTTTAACACATTTCCTTCGAGTCAAACATAACCACAGAAAGGGCCCCTAAGGTTTGAAAGATGTCGAGAAACATTGGGATAAACTAAAGCAGACTTACCTAACAATTATTGAGACCAAGATGATGGATCCTTTTGGTCCTTCATGTTGTTTCAGTGCTTTTGCTTTTGTCTGAAGGTGTGCCTGGCTTACTTGAAAGCTGCTATGTCTATGATCAGTCCAGAATGACGACATTTGATTGTATGTGGACTCTTCGCTGGGTTCGGAAAACATTTATTTGGCGCGAGGTTCTTACCAGGGGTTGTGGTTGATTTGAAGGGTTTGTGGTCAGACTAAAAGATTGCTATCGTGTAGTTACTTAAACAGTGCCCAGTCCCAGTCCCTGTGCCCGGCTAACTGGCTGGACCACTAGAATGTAATGTCCTTCCCATGGACAGCCCCCATCCCCCTACTACTTGTTTTAATCAAATCGCTTCATGCCGCGGTTATTACTTTCTATTTGTGTTCGTCTGTCATTTACATTTGGACTGGCAGAACAGTAGAAACCTCTTAGCCTTCATGTAGAAGGCTTACCAATTCCTATTTTTTCCCTTCTTGCCATCTTTTTTGTCATATATTTTTTTATGTTCATTATTCCTCATAGTACTTTGTTTTTTGTTTTTTTTTTTTTTTTTGTAAAAAGAACTACTGCTTTGTTCTGGTTCGATCTGATACCTATTGGAGATTTTTATGTTCAGACTGAAAGCCAAACAAATGCTGTGGTAATAAAATCATATGTCTTACAAACGACTCCTTTTGGTTTTGTTTTTAACAAACTGGCTATTCCAGCATCACATAAGAACACCTAGAGAAACCACGACGAGAACTGCAGGCACTGATGAAATGCTTTGCTGCTAGAACACTTCTAGACATCCTAGACTTCTCACAACTACATGGAGAAAAGACAAGTGAAGGAGCATTTAACTAGTCTTTAATCTGAAGATGGGGCTAATTTAATTTAACAGATTTAGAATTTGCTAGAATTAGAATCAAGCTAAAGTGTCAAAACATTGTGTTTGATGCCATGAAAAAGACCTTTACACTGAAAGATTTTACACTGTATGTATTTGTCTTATTACATTGTCACAGGTCAGTTTGTTTTGGCATATTTCATGAGAAGTATTTCTGTATTTCCTTGAAAACTTTCTTTTTTTTTCCCCTTTCCCACCAACTGTCTGGTGGTGAGGTGGAAAGTGGAACTGCAGTGTTGTAGCAGTAGCTTGGTCTCTAAGTGTACCTACAGTCATGGTTGTTATAGTAAACCAAAAGCAAAACTATTAAAGAGAAGTTTTGCAAAATGAAATTAACATCAAATCGGATGCTGCAAACCGCAGTAATATTCCTGCTGTTAAAAGCAACACTTAAAGTAGTCCAAGTATGGGTTCTTTACAGTAAATAAGGTCTGTGTGTGAGAATATTTGTAAAATATACTTCATAACATACAGTAATGAAACATATATGTAATACTATTACATAATGATAGATGTATTAGGGAAAGTCATAACATCAAAATTTAGAAAAGCTTCATACTGTAGATAGATAGATAGATAGATAGATAGATAGACAGATAGATAGATACATAGTAAACATAGTATTTTAAAATTAATTTATAAAATCTTCATAAAAAAACAATAATATTGAACAACTGAATGGGGAAATGATGTAGACAAACAGAAAACATACTAGATTCATATTCCTGTATGCCTCCAAACAGGATTCGATCCACCAGCCTTACAGTTCCTCCTCTTCTACTTCTGCTTTCTGCTTTCTTTACAGCTGCCACAAGGGGGAAGGTGAGGATAAGAAAAGCTCTCTGGCCACACGCTGCGGGAGTTATGGAATGGACTAGAGATAAGAGAGATAAGCACTCACACTTGCATCAGAAGGCAGGAATGAGACCTGTTTGAAAAAAAGTATTTAGGTTTATAGATGAAAAAATGTTTTAAATTATCTGGAGATTCATTAGTTCAGCATAACATCTTGAGGAAGATCATCTAAGATCTTGAGGAAGTCTGAAGACTTCTAGTTGTGGGATGAGGTTTCACTCCAATTCAGTGCCTTCCTATTTATTTACTTATTTATTTGATTGTTTGAAAGGAGACTTTTGCTCCCACCACAGAGTTCTTATTCCAGATATTACATACATGCATGACATTCAAATCAAATTCATAAAGATAAATCTGTCACTTCTACATGCTTGACTACCTTAATTATTTAGTGAAAACTGTGTAAAGGTACTGTGCAAAACTCAGAGACCACCCTTCCTTTGTTTAATTTGCAGTAAATGCTGTCATTATATTCAAGATATTTAATTTTTAGTGTCAGGGGAAAAAAGCTGAAAAATGTACTGAACCAAAAAAGGCCTCAACAACTAAATACAGTAACATGTATTTCAGTGTTTAATGTGTCCACCCTTTACCTTTATTACAATTCAGTTTTTCAGAAATCTGCAACATTTTCCACAACTCCAAAATTCAGTTTTAGAAGTTGGTTTTCCTTAAGATGGAAGCTTTAAGTGTTGTCATTTTCTCAGTATCTTTGAATAGTTTTTGATGTATTGATGAATGTTACTAGTTTAGAATGCATGAACTTGAACCGGTGTGTGTGCAGAAGGAGCTATAAACTGTTTCTGTAATGTCACCACGCGTCAAATCCCATACCACTAGAACACCAGGACACAGGTCGGCCTGCATTCATATAGACATTAATATCTCTGATGTTTAAAGTTAAAACTAACAACCTTTAACTTTCATCCATGCAATATAAGCCTAACTTTATTCTGGATTTCCATGTGTACCATAAAGAACAATTTCTATATTACATATCAAAAGTTCATATTAGGTTAAATTCCACACTTAGAACTCATTTCTACACATTAATATACTCCTTTAATAAGATCTCATCATAGAGTTGAACCCATAAGGGATACTGACCCGCATAAACCATTTTTGGTCAATTCTTGGGGGTTGGGGCCTGTAACAGCTCTGTGTTTTCCCCTGACCCCTCCAACTGAGCCTGTAAAAAGACAGCGTAGTTCAGAATTGTTTGTGTGTGGCTGTGTTTGTGTTATGGAATTTTAGAGCATGTTCCTCTGGCAGTCGGCCACTGGATTTCCTGTAGCATTACTCAGCCCCTTTTTTACTGGAACGTTTTCTCATTTTTCTGCTTAAAAAATGACAAAACTCAAACCACATCAGAAAAAACATCTAAAATGTGCTCCATTGTGTTTTGGTGACTGACGGAAGGGGTACTTAATGCAGAGCTGGACCTCATGTTAAAGAATGCATTCAAATTGGCTGCTGTCAAGTTGGTGGAGGCTGTTCTACACTGTAATGGTGCCAGTGCTGTGTAGTTTTATTAAACATGGTCAGACTTGCTCTATATTGAGAATTGCTGGCATGAATGCTGGTATACATGATGATAACAACAGACTGATCCTGTTCATCTGTCTTTCAGTGTCATCAATATATAAGGTATTGTGCAAATGTCAGCGATCACCCTTCATTTAAACAAAGCCATTCAGAGTGGTTTGATGTGAAATGCTCCATTCTTGAGAAACTTAGTCAACATTATTCACAGCAGTGGTGATAGGATGCAGACATCTAAAGAGTTTATAGCCTCTCAAAGCTCCCTCAGAGAAAGTCACCACATAAAATAGTTCTGTCTGATGCCTGTTTTTGCAGTTTTGGGTGGTTTTCACCCTAAAACATACATGCACATGTAGGGTTATGAGGCAAAACAGTCCCTAAAGGAAGCTTGTTTGTTCATATTTATCCCTATTTTACTATCATCAACATTACATATAAAACTTCAGAACACGCATGTAGGTTCACTGGTGGGTTTGGATAGTAAATACAATGTCTGTATTTGTATTGTACATATTGTATCCCTTGGTTCATATCGCCACCACTGTAAAGACGTCTGAGTCAGTGATTTTCTCCAACAATGAGCCACTTCACATCAGACCACTCTGAATGACAGTGTTTACATCTCAATGGCTGATTTCTGCAGATATGTAAAAAAATCTGTTCCCCTTTAAGTACAAGCTATTCAATTTTGGAACAAATTAAGAAAATAAAAACAGTCAACTTACATTTAACAGGAAATGACTAACAAGCCTGTACAATTACATGTATTTTTCAGTATTTAGAGTGTCCACTCTTTGTCTTTATTACTACTTATATTCTTTTCAGGAGGTTTGCTTTCAGTTCTTCAAAAATACAATCTGCACTGGTTTCCACCTCGAAGGTTTAGTCTTTTGTTAAGAAGTTGGTTGCATTTTCTGCTTCTCACAGTCCAAACAATCCCAAACACATTGTGTTGGTGAGGTCTTGACTATGGGTTGGTCAGTCCATTGTCAGTCCAAAACGTCTTTTTTGGACTATTTACTATTTTTGACAGCTATGCTTCCTTTCAGACTCATGGCGTTGAGTTGTCTTCTCACAGTGGAAGGATGGACAGAAGCAGCTGTGCATTTTTTCAGATCTGAGGCAAGAGTGGAGCTTGATTTGCTCTTTAGTGTCCTGAAAAATGAACAGCTCATACTTATTGGCCATTTAGGCTGGAACTGAACGAATGAATGAACGAACGAATGAAGGAAGGAAGGATGGAAGTGTGGGCTCTGACTTTTGCACAGTACTGTATGTATGCTGCAAAATGTAATGCATGAAATTGACTTTATTTCTGTGCGTGCTTCACTTCCACATGAATGAAATATATTGCATCAGCACAGTTTTGTCTTTCACTTATGTTTGGCAATAATCATGTTGATGTAATGTATTTTTAGTTCACGCCGAAGATCTGAAAAGAGAAAATTCAATATGTTTCTGTTTTTCTGGTGGATCCATCTCTCCCTCCCTCGCTCCCTCCGTCAACCATAACTGGTTCATCCTGTTTGGATCTTAAGCCTATGACTCTGGTCTGTTCCAGTAGGGGTTGGAATCGCTCACATGAAGTCTTTTATCTTTCTTATTTACTGCTGTCAGCCGCCCCCTCACTCTGTCTCTCTTTTTAACTTTGTGTCCCTCTTGCTCTCTCTCTGTTTGCTGTTCTGTTTTTTTGTATTTAACCCATTCATGTCCAACAAATAAGAGGAAATGCAACAATATTAGTTCCAAAGTGATGAAATGATGTGTGGGTACTAACTTGAATGAACGTCTAACAAAATGAAATTATTTTTCACTGTCATTTTGAAGCTTTTATTCATGTTGAAATTCACAGACAATATTTTCTATTGTTTTATAAAATCAGTACTCCCATGTGAGCAAAGAACTAAATTAAAGATAAATGAAGGGATTAAAAACTCTTTTTTTAACCATAGGGGTTAAAGAATGTGAAGAATTTTTTTATCAGATTTTGCTCAGACAATCATCACCATATATGAACATATCACCACCATCAAAACAAAACCTTGTACCTTCAAAATGCTACCTAGAATAACAAGAACCTATGACATATTACGATTATGCAAAGTGTAACTGGATCTTTTTGTCAAAAAAGTGACAAAAAATGGTAACGCTTTTTTGCACATTCATATAGACCAAAAGAAAAGTAACATTTCTGATATGGATATTAATGTGTTATGGTCATTAAACACTTTGGGGTACAATAGTGATAGCAGCAGATATAATACCAGCCGTGGTGCACATTTGAACATTTCAGTGTTAATTCTAATTTACAGAACTGGGAAATAACAGGTAGATTTAGTCATGTAATTGTGGCCACAGAGTTTCAGTCTGAGTTTCTTCTAAGAAAAGGCGTGAATCAGCAGGAAAAATCTAATTAAATGCATGTTGAGTGTCTTAGTGAGGGCAAATGTTGAGGAATGGCTGCTCTTCCAGAGCTTTATTCCGCCTGTACTGTAAGAAAAGCCATACTGAAAAGCATGTATGTGTGTGCTAGAGTGCTAGAGTGAAACACAAGTCAAATTATGGCAGACCACGTGTGTATGTGCTTAAGTGGGTGTTTATTGGGGTTAGTAGGAGGTTCATGCTGTTTAGGAATGTCGGTTTCGTGTGTATGGATGACTCAGGGCACTCCCTAAAACACGCGGTGCTCTGACGTAAGCAGACAGGTCTGAACAGACTGGGAAAAACACTGAGGGCTGGGATCCAGTGCCGGAAATCTTAAAGCTGCAGTGCGTACATTTCTCCCATTCAGGCTTCATATTGGATCCATGTGAATGGGACTCAAATTTACACTCATGCAACTTCAACCACTTTTTCAATCTCTTTTTCATATTTCAGTCTTGTGTCACTCTACACCACCAAGAGAAATCAGCAGCTGCACTTTACATTGTATGAACATTCCATAACGAATTTCTGCTGGCCAAAATGCCTTGCATTTAAAGTACACCAAACTCAGGAAAGCTTTCTCCGTCCATTTCTATATCATTTTGTAATCATTTTTGGAAATGTCTACAGTGTCACGTCTATAGTGTTTTATGTCTAATAACAATGACTCAATTGGTGCAAAGTTCAAACCATGGACTGGAGGCCTAACGAATTGTTTTTGCTGTACTACAATACTTGGTACATTGCACTACTTACTAACTTGAGTTAAGAAAAGTAATTGCCATTTGGCAGTAGACTGTTCTGTTTCCTGCAACATTACTCATCACTTTTAAACCCTGGACTCAGGACTATGTCCTGCACTGGCCTTGTACACCTCCACCCCCACATCTCTGTGTCTCTCTACCAACACAAACAGACACACGTAGACAGTCAGATAAAATCAGTAATATCAATGTTCTAATCTGCTACCTTGGTAAAGGTTTACTTAACCAAAAAAAAAAAACAACCATAGCATAAGTTTTTAAGTCAGCTTTGCTTTTGTTTCTTTGTTTTAGTACAACCCGTGCAAATCCCAACCTATATAATCTGCTGATATAGGTTCACTAATCATTCACTCGGCTGGCAAAAAGCTACCCCTGAGACAAAGAGACAAAGACCCTTCATTTCTTTAATTTCCAGTCCAAACAGCCATTAAGTAAAAGGTACAGATTTTTTAGAATGAAAACTATAAACAGAATATTATATAGAAGCCTCTTCATCTAAATATCACATTTTCAATATGTTAGTATTCTCCTTTTGCCTTTAATACAGTTTCCATTCTTTGATTTCAGGTTTTCAAAGAAATTATTTCTCTACACCAAGTTCCAATTTTCAGTTTTAGGAGTTAGTTGCATTTTCTGCTTCTCACCATCCAAGTATTCGCAAGCACATTCAGTAATGTTGGTCTGGACCTGTCTGGTCTGTGGTGGCCAGTCTGTTATTCTTAGAGGACCAGCAGGCCCTTTCTTTGATTAGCAAATTTTTAAAATTTTCAAAATTTTGAAATTCTCAGTAAGTTTCTTGGCAGCTATACTGTCAGAAATAAAGATACTGTTCAGGTACATTTTTCACCGTTCAAGGTGCAAACCATGTAGATTTATCTTCAAAGACACAACAGTTGTTTTAAAGTCCAGTTTGTACCTTAAGTTTTTTTTCTCAGGGAAAGTTATATATTTGTACCTTTTTATAACCTATTGTTTGAAAACACAGTAAATGCAAAAGGCTGCAGACGTGTAAACATCCTTTCAGATCCATAGCGTTTTTCAGATCTGACATGAGAGTGGAGCTTGATTTTCTGCTCTCTTTCAAAGATGAAAGCTTCACATACTGTTTATCAGATGGTCACAGTTTTAGTGATCTTGCATGGTTGTTAGGAGTTCCATTTTCTCTCTAGAAGGCAAACAGAAAGACAGTGCCTCAGAAGAAAAACAATAAAAAATCAAATCTAAAATGAATGATTCATGTAAAAAAATAAATGAACTTTCACTTAATGACTGTTTTGACTGGAATGGTCTCTTTGATGGGTGGTCTCTGACTTTTGCACAGTACTGATTGCACAGCACTGTATTGTACTATGTAAGCTCTCAAAGTAATATTATGCTTTACAAAAACAAACTTGTATGCTAGAGTCACTCATTAGGTTAAATGGGAATTCATGCTTTATAAACAAGAATGTGCATAGTTTATAAACACACAGACATACGCTGTGTTAAATGATCTGGTCAGTGTTCAGTTTTCAGCTGGACAGTGGTGAAATGAAAGCACAACTCTTTGCCTTACTTTGAAAGCCAAAGACAAAATTGCTGAAGTTTTGATAAGCACTTCAGCAGGTCAAAGTGTGTTAGCTTTTACTGTGGTCAGATATGGGCTGATAGGAATGTGTGTGTATGTGTGTCACCTGGTCTGTGATTGAGCTTCACTTCACCTTATGGGAATCAGTTAGTCTCCTCCCACAATCCCCAGGGGTTATTCATTAATCTGGAGTTTCCAAATGTCCACGAGGCCAGAGGAATCTGTCAGGAGGAGCATGTGTGTTCAGACTGTGGTTTGAGGGATGGGGTGATCATGACTCACCTAAATTCATTTTTTATTTTTTATTCTCTCTCTCTCTCCCTCTCCCTATATGAAAATTGAACATATTTCAATGATTTGTTGATAAGTGCCAAAATAGGAGAATAATACAGGCCTGGTGAAATATTTAGTCTATGATGAAAATTCAGTATATTATATATATATATATATATATATATATATATATATATATATATATATATATATATATATATATATATATAATATACTGAATTTTCATTATATTGCACTCTGTCTCATTTTCTCTCTCTCTTCCCAAATAAAACAAGAATTTATTACAATGTGTTGTTGATAGGTCTATTGTAACTTTTTGAATGGTTCTCTCTCTCCCTCTCTCCTGCCCTATGAAGATGGAATATATGCAGTGTACTGAGAATATATTTCAAGAGCTATAAGCAATATATTGTATTACATTTTCAAAATTACAATTTTGTACTAGTCTCTCTCTCTCTGTCTTTCTCTCTCTCTCTGTCTCTTGCTTGCTCTTGCTCCCACCGCCCCCTCCCCCCCATGTGTGATAAGAAAAATGAATGTAAAAATGAAATATAAGTATTGCAATATGTATTATTTGTTGACACATTCCAAACTCTGAAAGGAATACAGGCCTAAGAGCTTAACTTTCTCCCTCCCTCTCCTTCTCTCTATAGGGAGGGAACTGTTCCAGAAGCTTCTGGTCAGCCACTCTTCTTTCATTATTACTCTCCAATTTCCTTCTTCATGCTCCTACCCCTCTTCCCTCCTCCCTCTCCTGGACTTTTCATCTAGAAGATTTCCTGGGAAGTGATGATTGCGGAAACTCCTGGAAAACGAAATCTGCTGTAATACAAGGCAGTGCTGTTTCAGCGTACTCACACACACAAACTCAATGTTTGCCTCAAAAAAGACACACTGGCAGCTTTGCAGCTTCACTCCCTCAGCAGCAAAAAAAAAAAAAAGAGCAGCAAAAGAGCCAGTAGGTCCAGGATTCTATTCTTGATTCTCAAGCTGCATTTACAATCACTACACATTACATACATGGTTATACTCCAGCCAGTTCACTATGGATAGGTTTCCTAGTCCCAGGTTAAGCCTAAGTCTAGGCTAAAAGAATTTCCAATGGTTTAAATTTACAAAAAGATTTGTGCAAGTTTAGCCTTAATCCACGTCCTGAAAAATGTCTATCTAGAGTAAATGCTATTTAATGAATAGTAAATCAGCAAGGGGCGGTATGGTGGCGCGGTGGGTAGTGCTGTTGCCTCACAGCAAGGAGGGCCTGGGTTCGATTCCCCCGGCTCTGCAGTTTGCATGTTCTCCCCGTGTCTGCGTGGGTTTCCTCCTGGTTCTCCGGTTTCCTCCCACAGTCCAAAGACATGCAGTCAGGCCAATTAGACATGCTACATTGCCCCTGTGTGAGTGACTGTCTGTGTCTGTCTGTCTGCCCTGCGATGGACTGGTGACCTGTCCAGGGTGTATCCTGCCCGATGACCGCTGGGATAGGCTCCAGCAACCCCCCCAGAAGACCCTGAGGGAGAAGTGGTTTAGAAAATGGATGGATGGATAAATCAGTGAGTTAACTAGTGAACCATTCCAAAGACAGAAAGAGTCCAGTGCTGGTTTGCATTGTTTTCCATTCAGTTACTGAATAATAAACTTTAGGATGTACTAAGCTCTGGAAATTTAAGACTGGAAGTTCAAGGGCCAGTTTTCTAGACATAGATTAACCCTAGTCTTGGACTAAATTGCAATGGCAATGATCAATCACATTTTTACGGCCCCGCTTTATCCCTCAGAATTGAACAGGCTGTTTTTGTTATTGGACCTATAAGACACATATGAATTACCTCTGTTCTGATTGACTATCCTGCACTGGGCTTCATTCAAAAAACTTTAAACAATGTTGATGTACTCCATCAAATGCTTTTTTGTTAAAGAAGGACAGTCCAGTTTTCCATGATTGGGCCCTTAAATTCATTTTTATTCATTAAAATGATCAGATATGTTTACTTCTGTGGGCTATTATTTCTTCAATCAAGCAAAATTGCATTTCACTTAAAATGACCAACTAAAGTACAAAATGTCTAGAAATACACTATACATGCCAATTCTGTCAGTCATTCAATCATGCACACAGCTTGTATAGTCTCCACAAAAAAGCATTGCCAGGAGAATAGGCCACTGACAACCACTGCAAATCCTTTTTGGTCTAGGCTTAGGCTTAATCTGGGTATAGGAAATCATTCCTAAGTCAGGTCCTTTGGTTTGTTGTGTTTGTAGGCCAGCATCAGGGTAATTTCCCCTTTGTGCATGTTTCTTAGGTCTGGGACTTTGTCACAGTAAAATCAGGAGTTACACTGAACCAACACCCCCACATAAGTGATTTCAGATCTGTGAAAGTCAAAATACACTTCGGTTTACATAAATGAAATTTCCTGACTTGTGATGAGACTTTCTTTTTCCCCAAAGAGAAAAAAAGCCCAGTAGGAGCACGGTGCTCATTTTAAAAGGGGTCTGTACTGTTTCTGTGCCTGATCTTAAGCAGTCTTCTCTCATTCTCCCATAAGGCCAGCTGCCATCGCTGCGGTGCTGAACGCTGCCAAAGTCGGCAGAATAGTAAAGGCATGCTGACCTTTGACCTGCATGCTCCTCGATCAACACACGTCTGGCCACAAAACCGTCTGGACCAAAGGTCAAAGGTCAAATCTAGTCACATAAAGGCTTAAAACGACCATAATAGATGGCTGCAATTCTTGGACTGAAATGCAATCGCACACGATTCCTTTTCACACTTCTCTACCTGTGTTTTGTTTAAGGCGCACCCCCCATCAGCGGTGCTTCGGCCTGGTGCACTTAGCGACCCGTCCTGCAGCGGCAGGCTAAAATTGGCCAAACCTGACACAGATGCGGCAACATAAACAAATGGAAACTAAGTGAGGTTAGTACATGTTGATTTGAGTGGTGAGTTCTTTGAGGGTATCCTTCAACCGCATCTCAGTATTTTTGAGGTCGGTCTCCATGGCGACGAACGTCTGCTTCCTGCTGTCCCCCGTCACAACTCCGGGGAGCTTCTGTTCGACCTTCGTCACGCTCTTCGGTCCTGCTCTGATTGGCTGCCTGCCGTGTGCTGGTGCTTCCCCTGCGCTCTCTCGTTCTCTCTGTCTGTCGTGGCCTGTGCTTCCTTCCTCCTCTCACTGACGTGCTTATGCAGATGCGCGTGTGTCTGCGTGAGCATGGTCGCAATGTAAACACAGCTTGACCCGTAACCTTCCACAACAACAGCACTCATGTAGTTTACCATGCTAACATAAGGGGACATGCAACACCTTTACCGTGACTAATATCGCTCACGTCTGGGCCGGTTTTAACCAGACAGAGTGGAGCAGCTTTATTTTTTCCTTTGGCAATTTAAGCCTGCGATCACATTCTGGTTGCACAGCGAGCCGCTGCCATAGACTGTGAATCATACAACAGCTTTCAAAACAAAAATTGTTCAGCATTATTGTTACCATCTTCTCTGTGCTGCCAGAGTTCTTCAGACTGTGAAAAAGTCTAAGGACAAAAAAAAGTCTAAGGAAAAAACTAATGTGCAGAAACCCACCACTCCATTAGGAGCTCTTTGACAGTCAGGTCTACAAAAATGTATGAGTTCTTGCTATTTTAGCTGTCTAACTTAGCACACTGGAGTTGCAGTTCAGTACTGCAGCCTTTCAGCTTCATGTTGAGGGTATTTACGTCCAAACCGGCTGAACTATGGGAAAATTACAACCATTTGCATGCAACACATTAGCCAAATCAATAATCTGGTACAGTTGTCTGGTGATGTTTGTAAGTTCCAGACTTCAGACAGACATGACAATGTAATTTAGGATCATGGTAGTTTGTCCAGTCACTCATGTGCTCCTCAAAATATGGGGCGAGAGGGGCTGTGTATGAAGATGATTGTAATTCCTACATCATTCACCTGATTTGGATGCAAGTTCCCGCAAATTAAAGCTGAAAGTGTGCACTCTGAGCTCATATTAACTAGTCAAGTTCGACTCTAATATGCTGGTTGACAGCTAAAATAACAAAAACATGTCACTGTGCACATATTTATGGATCTGAGCAGGGCATTGGCTGGGCGTGTAAAGATCCAGAGCTCAGCGCAGTTCACTGTGGGATTGTTTTGAGGTATCTACCCCCAGAATGCTTTTAAATTAGCCTGTAAAATGTGTAGTTTTTCCTTTTTTACACACCAACAAATCTTGCAGTGTTTGTGCATTGTTGATTGAATAGCTTGTAAAAAAATCCTTGCAACAAAAGTAGAGGACATTTCAGAAATATAGAGAAATATAGAGAAATATGTAACAGAAAGCATGTCAAAAAACAGAGTTGTTTCCCCAACAATGATGTTCTCATCACATTTTCTCTCTCTCTGCTAATAGAGCTCAATGTCTTATTTTCTTTGGAAGATTTGTTAATAATCTGTACTTGTCTGGTCTGCTTAGCATATCACACATGTGTTTATTTATCAAGACAAAACATGTACCATGCTTGGTCTAGCTTGATCTAGAGTCTATAGCTCCAGGGTTTGAAGAGTGTGTGAATGTGCCCCTGAATGAAATGGACAGATGATGAGAGTGATGCATGGATGGATGCAAACAAGCTATAGTGAAATGTGTGACATGTTACTGCTGTTCATAAAGTTCAGGGCTGGTTAAAAAAATATTAAGTGCTGTAGCCCCAGAAGCCCAGACCAGGCAACACCCTTCGACCTGACTGTATGTCCACACTTTAATTTCATGCTTTCATTATTATAAAACCTAGACAGGTGACATGACAAGTGCAGATGCTTCCAAACAGGTCAATTGTATGATAGAGTTAAGCAACAGACATCCTACCATGCTCTTTGGCACGTACATAGATACTGAGTAGGCCTGGTTGACCTCGATCTTAGATTAAGATGGCAAAAGGAAAAAAATGTGTGACTTTGATAAAGGGGTTCATTCTTGGCAGGAACTTCTGTCACAAACACTGATCACTGGCTAGTGACTTAAGTGATCTTTGCATTTAGGTCTGTGGGAAAGACATCAGCACATAGGGTTGGAAATTGTGGTTGAAAGTGCATATTCACTGTCTGTGATGCTCTTGCATTAGTGTGATATGTAAGAGCAGCTGTTCCTCAGGTGACTGAGAATGTGAATGAAGTAGAGCATAAAAACAAAGACAAATTACAAAGACAAATGTACATTTAAGAGGACAGTGGTAAACGTCACTTTCAGGATGACAATGCACCCCATCCTCAGCGTACAAGGGATCACTGATTGTAGTGTGATAGCGATAAATCATATGCTACGGCCTTCACATTCTCCAGAACTCAGCCCAGTGGGAAATCAGTGAGTGATTCTGAACTGATTAGACTACAATCTTTACCACGACACAGTGACACATCACTAGGACATTTGTTGTTTTTGCCTGTAATTTGTCACACATCTGTATTAGTTATTATTATCTCTGAGGAGCAGCTGTCTGATTCAGAAACTGTCTTCAGGAGTTACTGTCTATATGCATCAAAGGCAAAAAATGACCTTTAAAACCTCAAAGTGTGCCTTTAATGTTTGCGAAGTCACACACAAATCGTGCCGACCCATCATGCCCATTTACACTCTTGAACTGTGTACATTTGACTATAGTCTTTCACCTCTGGCCACATCAGATGTGGCAGCTTGGGAGGTGTGATGAGGAGGCCGCATTTGCAAAGAGAAAAAAAGAAAAAATAAATCTAGTAAACACTAGTTGGCATATGTATATTTCCTGTTATTGGAAATATGGTAAGAATATTTAGTGTGGGTGCAACTTCTGAAATGCCTCATAAAAAGAACATGCAGATATGTTGACATGGGTATGGCTGGTTGTAGCACATGTGCTGACAAAAGGGGAGGCGATAGAAAGGAAATTAATATGCTAGCTCACAGTTCATAGATTGATCTGGTTCATACTGGTGTGGAAGCATTTCCTTCTTCACTGCAAAAATAAACAATTTTCCAGCATCTTAAATTTAGGCAATATGTCAGTTTTTTCCACATAGAGATTGTTCTTTAAAGGACCCAAATTCAATATTTTTCTTATTTTTTATTTTTTCCCTTTACAACATACAGATATAAGTATTTATTTATGATCATTTCCCGACCTCTCTTTATCTCTCAGAATTAAACAGGCCGACTTTGTTACTGTGCCTTTAAGACAGAGCTCTCTGGTGGTCTTCTTTGCACAGTAAGTTAGAGAATATTAAACTGGTGGCTCATTAAGACTTCCTTGGAATTTGTGAATGACCTCTGTTTGTGCCACAAATAAAAGACACTCCTTGTAACTTTAGTGTGAATGGGCAGAGATTTACTGATTTAGGCATTTTGATTGGATATATGGGGAAAAAAATTATTCAACATGGGTTAAAAGAGTGAATGACACAAAATCCGATAGTATTCTTACAGTGATCTCAAAATCTACATTTAAGATAGCAGAGATATCACTTTTTCCAGTGTTCTTACAGATGTGCCAAGCTCTGCATGTACACTAATGATTTTAGTGCCACCCACTCACTAGAAAGGCTTTTATAGAGGAGCAGATAAGTCATTGTCATTTTGCGGTAGTATTCAAATGTTTTTACAGTAGTGTTATTACATTAATGAGTTATGTCATGACGTGTGTTCGGTTTACAGACTGCATTGTCAGATTTGAGTCAGTTTGTTTGTTTGTGATGACAAAAACATGAAATAATGGCTTTTCTGTCCAAAACAAGACTGTGCACAATATAAATAATAGTTTATCAAACTTGAATCACATTAAATGTGACCGATTTGAATCTTTAGAATCCTTAGAAGTAATACAAGTGAAATATATTACATAATAAAGTTATAGAATGCTATTGTTAGCACCCTCACTTTAAAAAGCTACTAAGGTTGCTGCAAAGCTCTACATGTAAACTAGCAGATTTATGGCCTTGGCTATTTTGCTCACTCGTAGTGTGTCAGTTTAGCTGATGTAGTAGAATTGGATGCGGTAGACGTAGGGTGATAGAGGCTATTCTGCGAGAGGCTGTTCTGAGAATCGGCGT